>NC_136812.1:58470362-58492862 GCF_951216825.1 Electrona antarctica | reverse complement strand
TTTGAGGTTTGAGGTCAGATGTAGAGTTGCTGGCCGGATCCATATATGCAGATCTAGGTGATGATCCAGTCTTCTGCATGTATGGCTATCCAGGGTTTGATGAGGTTAGTGTTGTGATCTTCATATATGGAAACGGCCATATATGGTGGCGTGACGTGTCACAAGGCGTGATGTCATGGGGTGTGATCATATATGGAGGCGTGATGTCACGTGGCGTGACCATATCTGGAACCAACCGACTGACTGACGGGAGATGCAGGTTTTCATAACAAACCTTGGCTATCGATGTATTTTCGCCATACTGATATTTGGAAGCTTAGGCCGTGTACATACAGTATATACTGACCACGAGTGGCCTAACAATAGCTGGCATGACAAAGAGCAAAGGCAAAAAACTTGCCAAATACTGTTCTGTTTGGGCTGTTTGGAGTGTGTGGAGGAGAAGGTGACATGTGTATCCTTACTTAGGTTCCCATGAACTGTCGATCCTGTTATATTTGTAAATAAAGTGTGTGTGTGTGTGTGTGTGTGTGTGTGTGTGTGTGTGTGTGTGTGTGTGTGTGTGTGTGTGTTGGCTTCTCTGATTTTAAATGTATAATAATAATATGTAGGTACCCTGTGGTTAGCTATAATCATCTGACTGTCATGTTTTTCTTGTACTGCGAATAGTTTTAATGAAGCGGTCTTGAAAAAAATCTCTCTCTCTCTCTCTCTCTCTCTCTCTCCCTCTCTCTCTCTCTCTCTCAACCCACCCGGTCAAGCCAGATGGCATGCCCACCTAGGGCCAAGGTTTCTTCCCATTGAAGGGGGGGGGGGGGGGGGGGTTGCTTGCCACGGCCGCTGTAAGTGTTTGCTCATTGGGGAAATTGATGGGTCTCGTTAAATGCAGACCTGAGGCCGATTCTACAAATGCCTGTTAAATGAGTAGTTCTCACACTTGACAGATTTCTTTTTAAATGTCCATAAATAGCAGATGTACAAAGCTCGCAGCAGCACGGCACAAAGTGGGAAGTGACACATTGTGAGCTTGTAGATCTGCTATTAGTCTGCTATTAGGGTTATGACTATGAGATGTTGTGGTAGTGTATATAATTCCCAAAGTGGGGTCTGGGGACCCCTAGGGGTCCTTGAGAGAGTTCCAGGGGGTCCCCAGATAAATGATAGTTTGGAACCAAATGGACCCTTATGGGTCTGTAACTGTGAGAGTGTACAAATGGAACCAAATGGACCCTAACGGGTCTATTTGGTTCCATGTGTACACACTTAAATTAACATTGATTTTACAATATAAATTGGGTCCGTAGACTAATGCAAACTCGGGGTCCTTGAAATTAAAAATCTACTCTTACGGGAGTCCCTGGCATATCTTTTCAAATGGGGGTCCACGTGCTAATTAGTGTCATTTTGGGGGTCCTTGACATGAAAAAGTTTGGGTACTGATGATATAAATGACATGGGATTCATTTCACAGTTTGTGAACTCCCTTGACTTTGATCATATCGGTTGCATTTCCGACTCCGTAAGCAAGATGTGCGTGGTTTACTTTGCTCCGCGCACGTGCGTGCGTGCGTGCGTGTGAATCATTGAATGTGTGTGAATGTGTGTGTGAAACTGTGAATGGGCACACTGTGTAAAGTGCTTTGGTTAACGATGGTAAAAGTTCACCTACAAATCTACAAATGTGCTGTTTGAGAACTTCACATGTCCTAATCATTGGCAATTCAGTAGATTGTCAGTGCATTGTCAGAAACATCGTCAGCGAGAAAGGGGGACGGGGCAAAGTTTGGGAACCACTGCATTCGACTATAAAACCTGCAGGGTAAACAAACCCTCCTAGCAAAAGGAAAAATAGACACTTGGCTATGAAGATTTGTAAATGGCACATAAAGGCATCATCTTTATGAGTGAGATCTTTATCGAGGCACCATGTGTATGAGTGCACCATCCATGCAGCATCCTAAATTGCCTAATGAGTGGATAGTAGGACATCACGTAATGTAACATCCAGGCTTGCAGGAAGCACTGTGGTTTCAAACCCACACCCAACTCGGCACAAACACAATTATTATGCACCAATCTTGGCGTTTATTGGTTATGCACCAAACGCTGGTCAGGGGCCTGCCGTCAGGGAACATGCAGCAACAGCTGCAACACCTAAACCTAAATTGCATATGATATGGGGCACTATAGAGCGTCGCAGTCACGCCCCCTACCATGGACCAGGAAATGAAACCCAATGCATTTTTCCCATAGACATTTCTTAAAGTATTTATTTAAAGACGGTTACGCCGCGGACAAAGCCAACTCGAGTCGTGACAACTCATGACAACACAAACAATATTTTGGACCAAACAAATAATTACAAAGAAGAAAAACAACAAAAAAAGTGTTGTAACCTGAAGTTTTTTTCTTCTTTCTAATTATTTGTTCGGCCCAAAAAATTTTGTTTGTTGTCATGATTTGTCACGACTCGAGTTGGCTTTGTCCGCGGCGTAAACGTCTTTAAATAAATACTTTCTGAAATGTCTATGAGGAAAATGAACGGAGAATCCTTTCCTGGTCCAGGGTAGGGGGCGGGACTGCGACACTCTATACAGCAGTAGCTTCGCGAGCGATAGGCTACTAATATCGCACAGGTCCTGGACCTGGTGAGAGCAGGAGTGGACCTGGTGAGACGTAGGAGTGGACCTGGTGAGACGTAGGAGGGGCCCGGACAGGAGTCAACCCACGGAGCCTTTATAGTCCTTCCACGTGCCAGATTGATCTACCTCCTAGTCCCGGCAGAGTAGTTCCGAAGCAACGGATTGTGTGGCCCTGGTTTTTCCCTAATGGGACTGACCGAGGGTATAGGACTTGAGACCCAGCTGGGTCACCTGAGTGAGGGGTATGATCTTGCGAGACCCGAAACCTGACATCAGTGGTTCCCAAAGTGGGGTCCGGGGACCCCCTCTCATGGAAGTAATTGACAATAAATGAAGTCACAATAGGTGGTTTCTTCCCGACAATAGAGATATATTTTTGTAAGTGTAAATATTTTTGATATTTAGTCGACTAAGGCTAGACCAAGACTGAACAATTTCCGATGAGTAAAATGAAGTTATATCGAGTGACGTTTGAACATTGCAAATGTGTCAAATAACTGTAGTATATGCGCCGTGTCTGGGACTCGATGGGGGTGAGCTCTTCCCCGTGAGTGTGATCTGCTCTGCTGCTTTGCTCTGCACTGTGTCTGCAGCCTGCGTGGCTGGCAGGGATATTTGCCGTTGTTTGCCGTCTCATTGGCCAGACAGCCAATCAGGACGGCACTACTATGATGGGCAACCAATCATGAGGAGGAGGTCGCTACTATGATGATGTTTCATGAGCTTTTTTGTCAGGTTTCACCGGATAAAAAAGACCAGACCTGACCACAAATGGGTCCCGACCCACCGTTTGGGAAACAGTGGCGTGTCCGTACACTTCCTACAGATTGTATTTTCACATGAGCGGGTCGGTGGCGTGGGGGGGGGAGGGGGTGGGGTGGGGTGGGATGAATCATGGGACATATGTCCAGGACATCATGTGACACCAAGCAGGGCAGGGATTGGCCGCGGGGTGGACATGAGGGGATGTGGCCCGCTGCGCCCTGGCACACCACCACCAACACCCCCCCTCCACCCCTCCACCCGGCGTCAGGGGTGTACAGAGTATAGATAGACTATAGACTATATATGCTCAAGTACTTGAGTATTCTAATGTACATATTTATCTTCTTTTTTTTTTTATCAATGCATTGCTGAAATTGAAAACATTTCCAAAGAAAATAAATGTGAAAATTGTGAAAATAACACATATGGAAGCATCACAACGGGTTGTGTGCGTGACACATCACATGCTTGTAGATCAGCTATTTTCAATATTAGGCTTAAGTTAAAAAAAAAAAAAAGTTAAACACACACACACACACACACACACACACACACACGTGCGTGTATGTGCGTGCGCACGTATGTGTGCGTGCGACTGTGCGTGCGTGTGCATGTGTGTACAGTACTGGAGTAAATGTAGTTAGTAGTAGTTACTCTCTGCCACTGCCCCCTTGGCACAGACTGGGGCCCTTGGCACAGACTGGGGCCCTTGGCACAGACGGAGCATTCTGCGTCTCCCCTGAAGGAGGCAGGAACCATCACACAGGAATATAGAATCACACAAATGTTCCAAACAATACCGAAAATAGTCTTATCTCACAGCACATAGGACACTTTTTTTGCAAAAGAAATACATGTTAATGACTTTTAGAAGATTTAGAACACTTTCCTGGGGTCTTTATTTGTGTAATATGTGATTTTAGATATTTTAGATTTTAGCAGTAAGCCCATGCAGTGTCTCTGATGTCATGGACACTGGGCTCACTTCCTTCCTGGACTACAATTCTCATAATGCTTTGGTGCACTGTTCCTCCTTGTGGATAGGGGGAGGGCTGTCTTACTGAGACAACATGTAAGACAGCCCTGATGTAAGACAGTCTGACATGTAAGACAGTCTGCGTCATATACGTTTTTGTGCATTTGAGTAAAGAAACAAAAGCATGTATGCATTTTAATTGTTTTTATAAATTTAAAAAAAGTAACACAATAGAGCGTGTCGATATTTTTCTTACAGAAATAAAAGAGTGGGCACGTATTTTCTATTCCACCCCTGACAAAATGATAAATTATGAATTCATTTTTTCTTTCGTTCTGTAGGCTGTTTGTTTGTTTTTTGTTGCTATATTGCAATTCTCTTTTTACCTGTTACCTACAAAACCTCCATGGGCCGCCTCCAACGGAGCCAAAACTCTGCAAACAGACATCTAAGCAGGTCCAGCAGACGCTGCCACATCACTCCTGTCCTGGCCTCCCTGCACTGGCTTCCAGTCAGGGACGTGCAGAGAGTGTTAGAGAGGGCACTTTTGGACAAAAATAGCAGATCTACAAGCTCTCAACGCGTCGCAGTGCGACACGTTGAGAGCTTGTAGATCAGCTATTTTCGGGGAGCAACCCAGCACTCTTTAGCTAGTGGACATGCGGTGTGCAAAATACTGTGTTCAAGTTCAGGAGACTTCTGAAAAAAGCAATTCTCCTGAATGCTGCCTTCCGGCATGGCATGGAAAGGAGTGGCATTTGCATTTCTTTCACCATAGGAAAGGCTGCATTCGTGGTCTGGAGAGGGCAGTTGTTTTACAAACGGGTAAAGGGGCAGGGGCTGAAGCCCCCTTTGATGTCTATGTGTGCATGTCCCTGTTTTCAGGGTCCAGTTTAAGGTACTGGTGCTCACTTTTAAAGCCATGCATGGTCAGGTTACTTGATTGACCTGGTGCCACGTTATATGTGCCCAGAAGGGCCCTCAGGTCTGCCGAACAGGGTCTGCTAGACCCACCCTCCACCAAACTAAAAAACAAAGGATGACAACGCTTTTCAGGCCGTAGCAGCCACACTTTGGAATGCTCTTCCAATAGCCCTGAGATTTGCACCCTCTGTGGATTGATTGATTGATTGATTGATTGAAGAATTTATTAACAGTTTGCAGAATTACAGTACATTTCAAGCACAAACTCAATACAAAGGCTGTTAACTGTGAGTGGACGACCCAATTAAGCATTACACTTGTTTCCAATAGGGTCCACCATGTTCAAATCATCAAAACATTTAGAGACGTACAAATAGACACTTCTATAGACAGAACAGGAATTCATCATAAAGGAGGTAAAAAGGGAAAAGAAACATATACAGTGAGGGGAAAAAAAAGGGGACATTGGTTCAACCTGAATTTCCTGTTTTATCTTATATTTATTGATTCATTTATGCTTGTATTGTCTTTGTGTTTGAGTTGAATTGTACAGCAATTTGTATCTGCTTTGTTTTATTTTTTCTTGTATTATATTGCATGTAAAGCACTTTGTGAGTCCTCTCTGTGAAAGGTGCTATATAAATAGAAATCACACCCGTGTGAACTGAGTGGTGCAACTCCCCCCCCCCCTCTCTCTCTCTGTCTCTCATTAGCAGGCAACAGTGCAGCACTATCTCTCTCTCTCTGTTTCTGGCACAACAGCACCACTTTTGGTACTCATTGGTACTGGTGCTCATAGTCACATATAGGTAGGTGAACGGACACATGAACACATAGGTAGGTTAACACGGACATTGCTGTTCCTTGGAGTGGTTGCACCACTCGAAAATTACTTACTTACTTACTATCAATTATGTGATTTTTTTAATGACAGATATGGGGCAGGTATTAATAAGATGTATCTTCTTCCTGCTCCCTTTCTTTCTTTTATGTAAAATGTAAAAAACTAAAGCAGTAATAAAATGATAATCAGGTAAAAGCATGAATGAAACAAAATAAAGAAATATGAAATTAAATGAAATGATTGCACTGCGCTATTCACAGCGAAACACGAGGGCTAAATAAACCAAGCATGAAAAAGTAGCCACGCACGTACAGTATGTTTAGACCCAACGCAGAGATGTCCCACTGTGCTGTGTGCCTGCCGCCATCTGTTCCAGGCACAACAACACTAGCAGCAAGCTGCCGCGCAGCTTTATTTTCATACACACATTTACACAATGGGTGGACAGCAGTGGCGTGCACAGATAGACACTAGGCGGTGCTAGAGCACCCCCTGCCCTTTTGGCAATGTGCCCTTTTGAAAAAAAAAAGAAGAAAAAAAACCCTTTTTTTTTTTCTTTCTTTTTTTTGATTTTTCAAAAATAGCAGACCTACAAGTTCATAGCGCGCCACTCGGTGGCGCGCTATGAGCTTGTAGATCTGCTATTTTTCAATAGCTAAAGCATAACATAATGCTAACACCAAAAGGGGTTCCCGCCCAAAATAGATTAAGGCAACCGGCCGGTTCCACGCGCTGCACAAGGTGCCCTTTTTTAACTTGAGCACCTGCCCCTCTAAATGTCTGTGCATGCCACTGGTGGACAGTAAATGTAAACTGCATTCACATTCATGTGTCATGGATCAGACATTTATTTTGCAATAGCCAAAGTGTGTAAATAAGTGCTTAAAGCGGTTCATGCGTGTTTGGTAATGATACTTTCAATATGCAAAGTATAACTTGTAACTCAAGTTTTCGAATAAGTGTAGTGGCGGCTATAACAATATTTACCATTGAGCGGGAGAGTAATCGATAGGGGTGGGGTGGGGGGGATGATGGGATGATGTTAGGGCTGGGCAATTAACCGAAAATAACTCAAATCTTTGCTTCTGGGGGGGGTCCCTGGAACAACATATTTTCAGACGGGGTTCCGCAGCCAAATACATCTAATTCTGGGGCTCCTTGACATGAAATAGTTTGAGAAGCACTGAAAACTCTCAGGATTTAGAAGTAAGTACATTTTATTTATAGGGCACATTTCACAGACATCAGTCACAACGTGCTTCACAACAATAAAAGCAAAACATGTCAATAGTAACAATAGTAATATTAATAATGAGAATAAGAATAATGAAAATAAAGCAAAGAAAGAGAAAACAGAACAAACGGCACTGGTAAAAAAAATAAAAATAATCAAGAAATCAATACAGCACTATGTTACAAAGGCCTGTCTAAAAAGGTGGGTCTTTAAACGTTTTTTAAAAAGGTCCACTGAGGCCACAGATTTCAGGTGCTCCGGGAGGTCATTCCATAGTCTCAGGTCTACATGGGTTAAGACCTCAGTTTCTGGGGTTATAATCCATGGAGGAGGGCTGACAGGCAGGGGCCGTGCAGTGCGTGCACAGATAGACACTAGGTGGTGCTAGAGCACCTGCCCCGTTGCCCTCTGGACAAAGTTTGTGTTTTATTTGTTTTGTACAGTTTTGTACAGTGGCCCATGGTGACATCGATCAATTCTGGCTTCTAAAATATTATTTATATGCGCCAAAATCTCTAAATCTCACACAATATTAAGGCAACTGGCGGTTCCACGTGCCTCAGCCACAAGGTGCCCTTTTTCACATGAGCACCTGCCCCTCTAAATGTCTGTGAAGGTACTAGGGGTGTAACAATACATTTTAACAGCGACACGATATCGTCCGATATCGTCCATGTACACGGTTGATGATACATGGTTGACGATGCGATACATGGACGATATTGGTTCATTATGGCGATACGATACGATATGATACGATTCAATGATTTGAAATCGATACAGTAACTATTTAGCAAATACATTAAATGTGACAAAATTTGACTGAGGGAATGCCATTGGATTTTTTTTAATTTTCGTTTTTTCATGTCATGTGAAAGCAGGGAATCATAGCTTCAAATTGGTTGTTCAGTTTGACCCACCAGTTTTAGAGATATGGCTTATAGAGTAATGTCTTGCAGAAAACAGCGAGTTGAGAAAACAGGCTTGAAAGGTTCACTTCTGTGGTCTGGTCTCTAACATTACACCTAGCTAACATGTTTAAGCATTTATTTCATATTTACATGTCAATTTCAGCTCTGACACTTATTCCAGACATGCTCTAGTATGTGAAGAGTCTGCCTGTGCTATTTAATCATAAAAAAATAAAAAATAAAGGTTTTCTCTTCTGGTGAAAAGCTGGAGTTTGCGCGATGGCAGGCTCTCAGTCAAATCTGGTCACAAGTATGTGTGACCAGATGGATAGTGCAGGTTTTTTAAGGGAAAGATTTGTTATTATGGATATAAATTAAACGCAGTGATTCTCTGGCAAATAAATGGACATTATATTTGAATCACATTATGGCCTTGACATGAATACGGAATATACACATTTATCGATAGACCAAGTGTAGTGAACCTGTCTTATTCTTTTTAAAGGACCAAGCAGTCCTGAAAGGACTTGGTCCTTTATTTATTTATTTATGCCAAACGGTGAGGATACGAAGCCCACAACCATTGGCCAAAGGGTGGTGCTATATTGAAAATCTCCTCCCAGGATCTTTGATCAAAATGCACGAAAACTTCTACACATGAACTTTGGACCTATACGGACATGGGAAAGTATAGTACATTTTTTTAAGTGAAAGAATGAAGGTTTTATGAGCCAATGAAAATTGCCGTTTTGTGAAATTTTGTCTTTACTTTGTTCTGTTGTAGTGCCTGTGGCTTTACTGACCTGTTGGTCTAAAGTGCCTCACCTGTCAATCACCTGAGAGTTCTGGCTGCCACACCCTGTGTCAGCTGTTCTTGATTAGTTGCAGGCTATATAAGAGGACTTGTGGCCAGCAGCTCATTGTCTCCCAAACACCCAAACTGAACAGTTGTGTTCCCTTTTTGTTGCTGTTATTAGTTAAGTTTCAGATGGTCTGGTCGTTAAGTATTCTTGTCCATCAGTCCCTGTTTTGCAATGCAGGATTTTAAATAAATGTGTAATATCTTTGTAAACTTTTGATCTGACTTTGTGTCCTTTTATGTTAGCCCTTGGTTGAGACAAGTTTAAAGGCCCGTAACAATGCTAGAAACTGATTTGTTTAGTGGGAAACATGTATAAAGAACTTGATCCTGATCAAATCAGGTTCTTTACTCATGAATTGATAGATTATTTGATGTTGTACAACAGTGATTTTGAAACAAAGACTGATTTGGACACCTGGCCTTTCAGTTCAGGTTTTTTGTGTCCTGAAAGGATTCCCTTGCATGGATGGTTCTGGTACCGGATGGTACCCAGACCTGGCGAGCCGACCCGGAACTCTGAACCCCCCTTCACCCACAAATGTGGTAATCTGGTTCTCCAAATTGCAGAAAGAGACTGCTTTCCCTGAACTGAATAGGAACTGAACTGGGACTTTTCAAGTCAACAACTTAAAGTGGGCCCCATTTGTTTGTTTTTCATGAATGTTCAAAGCTGTTTATCTTCTCTGAAGTTTAATAATAATTTTTCAGTTAACCTTTAATCCCTGTTTCAGACTCATTTCATTGGTTTTCACTCATTGAGCTCCTCATCCGAATCTGGTATATTTTCTGGTTTATACGCAGTCAATTCATAAATCTTTATACCCACCTTATCATTAGTTATCCTTGCGCAACTTGCTACAAAAACACTGATTTTGCCTTGTTAGCTCGGTAGGTAGAGCTCTTGCCTTTGCAACACAAGATCATGGGTTCAAACCTGGGCACCGCCAACTCTGTGTATGAGTCTTCAAGAACCCGTACCTGCCCCCCACTATAAAAAACCGACCCTGTCACAATTCCATGGTCTTTTTCTCAAGTTTAGTCTTCCATGTTTCTTGTGCATATTATTCTTATTGCCTTCCTGCTTGGTCCTGCCTTATTGCTCATGCTTGCAGCGATTTGTTTCTAGTTTCTTCTTAAAATTGCTAAATACAATGCACCTCAGTTCAAATATGAGTATTTTGGGGGGGTCACGGCCTGAAAAGGTTGAGAACCACTAAACGATGCGACATGTTCTGCTTATAGATCTGCTATTATTTTTTTTAATATCCGTTAATTGTAATTGCGGCAAAGGCAAAGGTTTAAAACAATGGTGATAATTGATTTGAAGTGATATCACTTTACTCCTTAGAACAGTGGTTCCCAAAGTGAGGTCCGGGGACCCCCAGGGGTCCTTGAGGGAGTTCCAGGGGGGGGTCCCCAGCTAAATGATAGATAGTTTGTAACAAAATGGACCTTGATGGATCTGTAACTCAGAGAGTGTATTGAACCAGATGGACCATCAGATGAACCATCTGGTTCCATTTGTACACTCTCAGAGTTACATTTGCATTGATTTTACAATATAAATTGGCGTTCCAGAGATAGAAATTATATTAAATTAGGGAGGCCTAATGCATGTCAAACTGCAGGTTTGATCATTTCAAACAAGGTTTCAAATAAATAATATTAGATTTTGTCATTTACGTGAGAACAATAACTTTCCAGGAATAGAAAGCCTGCAGTTTCTCTTAGCGTGGATTCCCCATTGATGATGATGTGACTGGTAGGCAGGTTTCTGGACTGCCCACAGCGCAACTCTGAGAACTGGTACCATATCTGGTACCACGCACGCACGCACGCACGCACGCACGCACGCACGCACGCACGCACGCCACACGTACTGTACATAGGCCTATACACACACTCTGCAATTAGTGGAATTTCATATATGCAGTTCAGTGCCATAATTTGATGGATACATTAGCAGATTATTCATTAACTGTTCACTACCGCTGTTCTCCTTTGAAATGGCAGTGATGTTTGAGAGTTGATTAATTACCTGCTTCCAGCTGTGCATATAATAATCCTGGACGTCTCTGATGTTCCACCTGCTATAGGGGGGAGAGAGAGGGGGGGGGGGGGGGGTTGAGGGAGAGAGAGAGAGAGAGAGAGAGAGCTATTAATTTATTCATAAGAAAGTTTGCTACGTTAGTAAGTTCAAACAAACCATCACAGACTATACAATACAAATACACACTTATTTTTCATTATACTGAAATGAAGTTACTTTTGAGGGGCACTAGCCTCTCCTATGTCCAGCTTTGAGGGTGCGTGTAAACACAAACATTGTGTAAACACAAACATTGAATGACATTGAATGACATTGGATGAAAGGCACAGGTACAGGCATACAAAGAAAATGCCCCATTTTTAAAAATCCTACCCCCTAACCCCAGCACCAACCACCGTTGACAAAAAAAAAGAGAACATATAGTAATGATTATAACAATTAAATACAACATAAAAATCGATCGAACAAATTGTAAATAAATAAAAATAAATGAATCCCTCCCAACCCACCCCGTCATAGGCCTGAAAAGAAAAAGACATGAGCAAAGATTTCAACAAAGACCAAAAAGAAAAAAGGGGATTATACAGATAGAATTAGTTATATATGTCATGCTAGTTATATAGTAGAGGTCCTAACTTGATAGAGAATATGGTTCCAGCTATCTATTGTTTGATAGTTTGCACCATTCAATCTAGCTGTAGAAAGCTCCATTGTTACAACATCAGTTAATAACAGTGGTGGAATGAACTTCCCACTGATGTTAGGACAGCAGAGTCACTGCCCATATTTCGCCGCAGGTTGAAAACCCACCTCTTCAGGAAACACTACCCTTCCTCTCTGCCTGACCTACTTGTTGTTAACTAGTTGTACGAACGCTTGTTTTCTATTGTTGTATTGTTTATTGGATCTTGTTTAGTCGATACACTTAATTGTTTTAGCTCATGCTCATTTGATTTAGCTATTTTGTCTCATCTGTTTAAGGAAATAGGTAGCTGATATATTGCACTTTTACCTTAGCGCTAGGTATACTCTTGGTTGCTTGTTTTTGCAGAAAATGCACTAAAGACTTCTGGTGATTAGTAGTTTTTGTTCCCTACCTATGTTGAATACACTTATTGTAAGTCGCTTTGGATAAAAGCGTCTGCTAAATGACTGTAATGTAATGTAATGTAACTGTTTCCAGTGATTAAAGGGCAGAGAATGTGGAGCTTGCCATCGCAGTGCCAACATTTGTTTTGCAGCGGTACTTCCTGCCAGCCAGAATCGTCTCTGAACAATACTTAAAGTTAAAGAATCATCATCATTAAGGAGCAATAATTTGGGACAACAGGGAATATGTTTTTGTAATACTTTAGATAGATAATTAATTTAATTTTGAGTGTTTGTGTAAACACAAACATTGAAGACGAAGGTGAGGACGCAAATTGTGATTGGCCGGAATGAGATGATGATGATAAGAGTGCCCCTCACTTCACATGGGTGTGACTCTTTTTTTTTTTTTTACATAGTATTTATATTCAAACAATACTTGCTGCTCTAACTGAAGTCTTGAAAGCACAAATTCTACCATTTTGCCCACATAAAACCAAATATAAGAATCTGTTTGGTAAAGTGCTCTCCAGAGGACATCGCAAAGGTGCTACCAGAAATCCAGTGGCATGCAGACTTAGCCTGGCCATGGCCAGACTAATATTGCATCTGAGAACTTCAGATTAACTTCCAAGAGGCGGTTACAAACAGATTCCAACGTCACAGCAAGACAGGCAGGCAGGCAGGCAGGCAGGCAGGCAGGCAGGCAGGCAGGCAGGCAGGCAGGCAGGCAGGCAAGCAGGCAGGCAGGCAGGCAGGCAGGCAGGCAGGCAGGCAGACAGACAGACAGACAGACAGACAGACAGACAGACAGACAGACAGAGAGTAGCAGCTTTCATCCTCGAGGGGGTTGTCATTGTGAGTACAGCTGACTCCACACTTCTCTGACGACACCACAGGACCACATCCCTCACACACACAAGCACGCACGCACGCACGCACGCACGCACGCACGCACGCACGCACGCACGCACGCACGCACGCACGCACGCACGCACGCACACGCACACACACACACACACACACACACACACACACACACACACACACACACACACACACACACACACACACTGTGCATGGCACTGAGAGATGCTGTCACATACAGTACACAGTACACAGAGCACGTTGCCTGCAAGCGCTGCCATTGAGAGACTGATTATGATCCCTGAGAAAGATTGTTCTTAGAAACAGGAAAGTACACCTGTCTGATGTCTGATTCAGTTATTTTTGGGGGAGGCATGTGTACTCATGCCAACTCACTAACCCATTAAGACCTGAGGCCAATTCTACAAAGATGCTTTCTAAATCAGTAAGTTCTCAAACTTTCAGGATTTTGTTTTTGAAATGTTCAAAAAATAGCAGATGTATACAAGCTTTGTGAAACGCTGCAAGCTTGTACAATAGATCTGCTAATTTTTAATAGCCAAAGCAAAACCCAAAAATGCTTTTTTTAACACTAGAGTGTCTGTGAGGTCTTTCTGACCCATTTTGAAGTTGATTATCACGGCGGCGGTGGCTCAGGGGTAGTGGCTGGATGGTAAGTTGGTAACCGCAATGTTACCACCAGTTTGAACCCAGCTCCCCCAGAGTTAGTGTCGAAGTGTCATTGAGCAAGACTCTGAACCACTAATTGCTCCTGATGTGCAGGTTGGTGCCTTGCATGGTTTCCGCCACCATCGGTGTATGAATGTGTGTGTGTGAATGGGTGAATGTAATGCACAATTTGCACCATTTGCCAATTACCATTATCTTTGCCCGTGAAGCTCTCAGAAGATTCACCTTCCATGACTTCCTAAATATTCAATTCAAATAATCTGTGTTTTTTTTGTTTTTTTTATCACCTGAAACATTTTCTAAATATGAATTTAGGCATACTTGGACCATCGCCGCCTATTAATTTTTGGTCAAAATGACCCCTGCCACCCTTCCTCCCGCACGGGAGTGGACCTCAAACCTCCAAACAGCCCATTGTTTGATTTAAAAGACAATGGCTCTACCCCACTGGGGGGGAGAAGGTGTCAAAGCCTCTGGAGACAGTAGCCAATAACACTGCTTGTGGCCTTTCTTCAAGTGTTATGGAGTTAAAGGACCACTTCACCACTTTTCAACTTATCTTCATATCATTGGTGTGGCACTTTCATCATGAACATTAGTGAGGACCGATTATATGAAGTTAGGTTGAAAAGTGGTGAAGTGGTGTGGTCATTTAAGTTAAGACCAAGCTGTGGCGGATTCTACAAATCGGTACTTTCTCTCAAACGTTTTTTTGTGTCAATAAGGACCCAAAATTGATATGCTGCTTATTTGATTTGAAACGTTTTGAATCGGGTGATGCATGTACATGTATAACTTATAGTAACTATAAGTACAGGACCAGCACTCCGCCCCTTTTGCAACCAGATCTTATTTTAATGATTTTGGGGAGACAAGAAACACTTTCCTGGGGTTTGTATGTGGGCAATTTGTGTTTTTTAGATATTTTAGTGTCTTCAAAGTGTCTGTGATATCATGTCATGGACACTGGTCTCACTGCTGGATTACTACAATGCCCATAATGCTTTGCTGCACTCACCCCACCTTGTAGAGATCAGGGACAGCCTGTGCACACTTGAACTTCCATGCTGGGGCAAGCTTTTCCGGGAATCTGGCCGACGCGGCAATCTGCCGTGTGGGTGGAGCTTCAGTTCCATCCACCAGCTGTCTAAAAAAAACGGAAAAGACGCAAAACACAGCTTCTTCTGTCCGCGCAGGCACGCATGGAATCTAAAGTGTGCCCAGACCCGGAGGGGGCTGTCTTACTGAGACAACATGTCGTCCAGGAAGGAAGTGAGACCAGTGTCCATGACATCACTGGCTCTTTGAAATACTAAAATATCTAAAAACACATTATTACCCACATGTAAAAACCCCAGGAGAGTGTTTCTTGTCTCCCAAACAGCATTAACCCATTTTGGGCGGGAACCCCTTTTGGTGTTTTAAAGCATTATGTTATGCTTTAGCTATTACAAAATAGCAGATCTACAAGCTCATAGCGCGGCACCGAGTGCCGCGCTATGAACTTGTAGGTCTGCTATTTTTGAAAAATCGGGAAAATGTGCCTGAAATCTTTGAATATAGGCTATATTCTTTCATAGCAAGTTTTTAACTAAAATCTTACTACTGGGAGGGTCCCTGGAACAACATATTTTCAAATGGGGGTTGGCGGGGGTCCTTGACATGAAAATGTTCAAGAACGACTGAGATAGAAACATGGGTTTTTCAGAAAACTGATTTAGAAGACATTTGTAGAATCGAAGGTCTAAATGGGTTAATATAATATCTGGCTGCCGCTTCATTCAGTAGTGTGTGGTTTTATCCCATTTTTGATATAAACATTTCTTGCTATTTTACCTTTTTTGTATTGAGTGGTGTAATAGTGACCTCTTCTGGTAGTAGTGGTCACGCACGATGTATCCTTCTGGTGTTTATCTGGCGAAATATATTTCTACTTTCTGGGATGGTTAGACCCAAAATTATTGGTGCAATATGCAGATTTATTTAGGAGTTAAACGATTGAATTAATGGTGTGATCATTTTCATCCTGTGTCTATTGTTGGAGTGCATATTTGTTAATTTGTAGGTGTGTTGCATCAGGTAGGCTCATTTGCGCATGCGTCGACTGGCCGCAGTTCAGTGGACAATCGACATTGTTGTTGACGGGTGAAGTTGAGCTGGTGAGTGACGAAACGTGGTTATAATTGTTTATTTACTGGGCATATATCTACCATAAATGCTTCAGATATGTGTCGGATACAATCATTGATATGTCCTTATTATTGATGCTGTTTTTTTGTATATTTTTGTGTCCCTACAGTCGATTACCTCAGGGGTTCTCAACGTTTTTGGCCGGGGACCCCCGTAAATGCTTTGGCAATGTCTCGGGACCCCCGCCCCGCCCCCTCCTGACCCCCAATATAAATTGACTGCTACAATAACCTTAAACCATTTTGGGCGGGAACCCCATTTGGTGTTTTAAGCATTGTTATAATTTAGCTATTGAAAAATAGCAGATCTACAAGCTCATAGCGCGCCACCGAGTGGCGCGCTATGAGCTTGTAGGTCTGCTATTTTTGAAAAATCGTGAAAATATATATATATATATATATATTTTTTTGAAAATAATTTGGGGACCCCCTAAAATAATTTGGCGACCCCCCGAGGGGTCGCGACCCACGGGTTGAGAACCCCTGGATTACCTGGCTGGAAAACAACAGGGTTACTGTACAAAGTGCTAGTTTTAGTTAGCATTAGCATATTTGAGTTGTTGTGTGAATGTGTGAGTGAAATAAAACGTGCTTAAGCCAGTACCGTGTGTTCCATTTATGCTTGAGTAAGGCACTGTTTTCATCCGTCAATAACCCCTTTGCGGTGGGAGTTGCTAAATTGAGGTGTAGTTTAGTAAAACCGTACAAGTAGCCTACGACCTGCGTTGCGTCCAGCCAGGGTGCCTGCCGCCCCGCCATGCACACAGCTGCTGCTGGCCCAAACTGATTAGCATTTTGCACACACTTTATTGCGATGTAGCCTACAGGTTAATTAGACTCTCGATAAGGCTGGGTATTAAATTAGCGAAATAGCAATAAAAACAAAAATTGGCGCATAAATCACCTAATAAAAAAAATATACGGCGACTCATCCAGTCCACGATTGCCAGGAGTCTCCAGACGTAAAAGCCAAAACTAATCTACAATAGTATACGTTTTCAAATGATTGTAATGGAGTAACATATTATAAGTAAAAAACTTCTCAACTTTTGAATTACTCCAGCAAAGTAAAACATACCTCAACATTGTACTGAAGTACAGTACTTGAGTATATAATGTACTGTACATCACTGGCATAGCTTAGCATACTGCATTGTATAGTGGGACAGGCCCACACATGAGGGACACACGCAGTTTCTGGACCACCTAGCGTGTACCCAGACTGCCTGCTACAGCAAAAACATGCCTAATTAATGTGAGCCCCTGTAGACCACACACACACACACACACACACACACACACACACACACACACACACACACACACACACACACACACACACACACACACACACACACACACACACACACACACACACGTTGTGTGATCATTCTACCTCTGTCTGTCTGGAAATAAGGATAAGTATATATATATATATATATATTTAACGAACCATAATCAGAAAACACCAAAAAATAATAACGGCTCGCCATTACAGTATGTATGCATGAGTGAAGTGTGTGTGGGTGGATGTATTAACCAAAATGTTGAAAAGGGTGCATAGCAGGAGACATGCAGGAGGCAAATTAAATGTTATACACCTGGCCTAGGGGAGCCAAGTATACAACAAAAAAACAAAAAAAAATTACCACGGTTGCTACGGTCATCCAGTTCACCCGGGTGTGATTTAATTACGTCAGAAATTATTTTGAACATAGCAACCATGGTCATTTTTTTATGCACACAAAAGCCAGTTGTAGGAGTGGTTTACACCACTCAAAAAACAGGGGAGAAGCAGTATTCAAAAGCAATATTAATTTATTAAGTAATCAAAAATAAGGATATCAAACCAAATCAAACCAAAATCAAGATCAAATAGATGAGGTGTGGAAATCAGTAGTCAGTAGTGTAGTGCGTGTATGAATGAGTGGAAGGTATGAGTGCATGTTGAATGTCTTAACAAAAGTGTTGGGGAAGGTGCATAGTGGGAGAAGTGCAAGAGAGCACTGGATACAACAGAGCTCAGGAAGGGACTGGGGAGACAGGCTTTTATACAGGGCGTCGGCACCGGGCCCAGGTGCCGCCGCTTGACTGATTGTCATGATCATCATAGCTCTGCTCCCCAATCCACTGCAAGATAAGGAGAACAGAAAATTAGGACAGCAAAGTAAGCAAATAAACCATAATCAACTAACCAAAGAGAATTACAAATATAATATATAAAGCTACACAAGACCACCTAATATAATTACCATACTACCATAATACCATACCATACACCCTAATATATATATATATAGTACAATACCATCTATACAGGGGGCCGTCACAGTATGCATGAGTGAAGTGTGTGTGTGGGTGGATGTATTAACCAAAATGTTGAAAAGGGTGCATAGCAGGAGACACACAGGAGGCAAATGAAAGGAACAGAACTGGGGAAAGGTCTGGGGAAGCAGGCATTTATAGGGCGTCGACACCCAGGCCCAGGTGCGAGCCACTTAGGCTGATCATCATCAGCAGCTCTGCTCCCCAATCCCCAATTTTGATGGAATCGTGCACTTTATGATACATGTATGAAATTTGGCACACGGTTAGAGCATGCCTTAAGGAACATTTTTGGCTATATAGGGCCATCGCAGATTTGTCCCGTGGTGACCATGGCAGCCATTTTCCAAAATTGCCACCACCTGCTGTTATTTTACAAATTCAGGTTCTAGACCATGCACCTACAGTATAGGATCTTGATTCTGGTGACTAATCCTACATTTTCAAGGATGAGGAATACACTGTTAAAATTTGTACGCTGTATACATGACTTGAATTTGATCCATTGACTTTTCCGATGATACCACTCTGTTCTCTGGAGTCTGGTCATCTGCACCTGATAACCACATGTAGTCTCACCATGGCTGGAAATGTCAGGCACGTGCACACATAGACATCAAAGGGGGCTTCAGCCCCTTGCCCTTTAACCCATCTGTAAAACAACTGCCCTTTCCAAACCACGAATGCAGCATTTAAGGAACACGTTATTTCCGACCAGTTCCTTTCCCCTCCATCAGGCGACCAGGGGGAGGTAGTTTTAGAGACCAGGATTACTGCATGTTTTTTGTGACGGTACCTACCCTAGGGGACTCAGGGAGAACATGCAAACTCCACACAGAAAGGCCCTTTCGCCAACCCCGCCTCGGGTATGGGCACTGATGACGCGGAGGAGAGAACACGACGCCAGCACCCACAGCGTCCCCAGCGGGAATCGAACCCAGGACCTTCTAGCTGTGAGGCGACAGCACTGCCGAATGCAGCATTTACTATGATGAAAGAAATGCAAATGCCCTTCCTCTCTTCCTTGCCATGCCGGTAGGCAGCATTCAGGAGAATTGTTTCCTGAACATGAACACAACATTTTGCGTTGAACAAATTGTTTTTTGAAATCCACGTCGTTACACCGCATCTCCACTGGCTAAAGAGTGCTGGGTTGCGCCCCGAAAATAGCTGATCTACAAGCTCTCAACGCGTCGCGACGCAGTGAGAGCTTGTAGATCAGCTATTTTTGTCCAAAAGTGCCCTCTTACGGGATTTCAGCCCCTGCCTCTCTAACGCTCTCTGCACGTCCCTGGGAAACGTTATTGTACCGATCCATGCAGTGGCGTGCACAGATAGACACTAGGGGGTGCTAGAGCACCCCCTGCCCTTTTGGCAATGTGCCCTTTTGAAAAAAAACGAAAAAAAAAAAACTTTTGTTTTTCTTTCTTTTTTTTGATTTTTCAAAAATAGCAGACCTACAAGCTCATAGCGCGCCACTCGGTGGCGCGCTATGAGCTTGTAGATCTGCTATTTTTCAATAGCTAAAGCATAACATAATGCTAACACCAAAAGGGGTTCCCGCCCAAAATGGATTAAGGCAACCAGCCGGTTCCACGCGCTGCACAAGGTGCCCTTTTTTAACTTGAGCACCTGCCCCTCTAAATGTCTGTGCACGCCACTGGATCCATTCATCGCCATGTTGGAGACTCTCATTCAGCTAGAATTTGTGATCGTAATCATTTAAAGAGTCTCCCTGGCTCTTCCGCTCTTTAATACAATTTACAATAATTACAATTTAATCCAGAGCAATTTACTGTAAGCAATAACAACAACATGGTAATACATCAAAGTCATAGAAATAGTCATCTAGGATCAAAAGTAGACCAACAACCGTAACATCCGTCTAACAGTACAATATCTGTGCAATGAAACTATAAGTATACACTATGGAATGCTATAAATATATAAACCATTAATAAACACCAGATATAAAATCAAAATGACACAGATGCTTTCCCAGTTTGCAGGCAGGCAGGCAGGCAGGCAGGGAGGCAGGCAGGCAGGCAGGCAGGCAGGCAGGCAGGCAGGCAGGCAGGGAGGCAGGCAGGCAGGGAGGCAGGCAGACAGGCAGACAGGCAGGCAGGCAGGCAGGCAGGCAGACAGACAGACAGACAGACAGACAGACAGACAGACAGACAGACAGACAGACAGACAGACAGACAGACAGACAGACAGACAGACAGACAGCGCATTAGTTCAGTGTCAGATGTTCTGATAACAAAGTGGTTGTGAAACAATAACTCCCACAAGTTAGTGCAGGAACAGTTAAAGTACAGTAGGTGGTCTGTATCCAGCACACTACAAAGTACTCAGTACTGGAGCCAAAAGCATAGATACTTTGTACTCTACTGCAAGTGACGGAGAACTTTTGTTGCTCAGTCAATTCAATTTCAGTGGCGATGGGAACGGTCGCCATACCCCAAAGCAACGAGAGAGAGAGAGAGAGAGAGAGAGAGAGAGAGAGAGAGAGAGAGAGTGAGAGAGAGAGAGAGAGAGAGTTTACTACCACAGCCACGGGTAGTAGCAGCCGCCGCCCCCCTGCTTTAATAAAGAGCTGGAGAGACCGGTAGACAAAGGACTATAGCAATTCTTACTGTCACAATATAGCTAACACTGTTACTGAACACACACTCTATAGCAATGATTACTGTCACAATATATAGCTATTTAACACTGTTACTGAACACACACTCTATAGCAATGATTACTGTCACAATATAGAGCTATTTAACACTGTTACTGAACACACAATCTAGCAATGATTACTGTCACAATATAGAGCTATTTAACACTGTTACTGAACACACACTCTATAGCAATGATTACTGTCACAATATAGAGCTATTTAACACTGTTACTGAACACACACTCTATAGCAATGATTACTGTCACAATATAGAGCTATTTAACACTGTTACTGAACACACAATCTAGCAATGATTACTGTCACAATATAGAGCTATTTAACACTGTTACTGAACACACACACTATAGCAATGATTACTGTAACAATATAGAGCTATTTAACACTGTTACTGAACACACACTCTATAGCAATGATTACTGTCACAATATAGAGCTATTTAACACTGTTACTGAACACACACTCTAGCAATGATTACTGTCACAATATAGAGCTATGTAACACTGTTACTGAACACACACACTATAGCAATGATTACTGTCACAATATAGAGCTATTCAACACTGTTACTGAACACACTCTATAGCAATGATTACTGTCACAATATAGAGCTATTTAACACGGTTACTGAAGACACTATAGCAAAAATAAATCGTACTTACCGTAACTTTAAAGTCTGTCTTAGTTGGTTCCTTGTTCAGACAATGTTGGTTTGTTGTTCACATAATGTTATTCAGACATGGAGCTACTAGGTTTGATGTTTATCTAGATCATTGTTTTCGTTGTCCTCTATTTAAGTGAACATTTCCCCTGGCGGGTTGTTGACAAGAGTTCAAGTCATTTGGTGTGATCTTACACTCCCTTGGCAAGAGTGTCTGTTATTAGATGCCTAAATGGCACATTGTATGGGGCACAGTAGTGTTAAGTGACTGAGTGAATAGCACGTAATGGCAGAAAACGGTCAATAGGTCGTACTCAGACAGGTTAGTCAGGCAGGCAGGCAGGCAGGCACGCAGGCAGACAGACAGACAGACAGACAGACAGACAGACAGACAGACAGACAGACAGACAGACAGACAGACAGACAGACAGACAGACAGACTGAAGTGCAGCATTTTGTATTGAGTCATTTCTAAAACTTTTGTTGTGCATTTCTGTTTTTGCACCACTTGTCTGACAGCAGGTGAGCAGAGGGGAGGCGATTTGTTGTTCACCACACCATACCCCAAGGTGAAACCCCACCCCCGTGGTGACATCATCACTGCATGCTCCGCCTCTGACCTCGTTCACATGGACAGACAGACAGACAGACAGACAGACAGACAGGACAGACAGACAGACAGACAGACAGACAGACAGACAGACAGACAGACAGACAGACAGACAGACAGACAGACAGACCAGCAGTGGAGTATAATGAACATGTGTGTACTCAAGTAATGTAGG
>NC_136812.1:58468991-58470162 GCF_951216825.1 Electrona antarctica | reverse complement strand
GGGAACCCCTTTTGGTGTTAGCATTATGTTATGCTTTAGCTATTGAAAAATAGCAGATCTACAAGCTCATAGCGCGCCACCGAGTGGCGCGCTATGAGCTTGTAGGTCTGCTATTTTTGAAAAAGTGTCTATCTGTGCACGCCACTGGCCTGGTGCACCTTGAAATGCGCTCCGTAGCTGCACATCGCTGGGCGCCCTTTAATGGCCCTATATACCACTGCTATGGGAGAGAAAAAAATGTGTCATTTTATCATGAACATTAGTGAGGACCAATTATATGAAGATAGGTTGAAAAGTGGCAAAGTGGTCCTTTAACAGACTCTGTTAACAGCATCATTTTAGCATTTTCCAAACCTGCTAAGAGCTCTGTTAGGCTGTCATCTAAGATGTGGAGCCACTGGCGTTCTATCCTCTATGCACAGAGGTAAGTCCTCCCTGTTTGTTTATGCTTTGTTTATTTATAGTTTGTTTACTTTTGTGTTTTTATGTTGTATGTGTTCCACCCTATATGGACCCCCTGTGAGTGTCTTGAATAAAGTTTGAATTGAATTGATACACATTTTGGCCATTTGAAAATAGCCAAACTACAAGCTCACAGTGCATTGCCTCGTGACACATTGTGAGCTTGTAGATCTACTATTTCCCACATTGGCCGAAGTGGTATCTATATATACAAGTGAGAAGTTGTACCCAACACACGGACAAGGGACCCAAAGTCAACAGCTACGCCATGCCGAGACCGCCCTATACTCACTACTGCAACGCCGTCCTTCACACGGCAGTGACGTCACACACTTACCCTCCACGTCGTTCGGCCGCTATCTCCTCATGTCGCGCCGAACGCCGAGCCTCAACACCACCCGCGGAACAAAGGAAATTGCACTGCCACCAAAGCCGCCTCCCTTCCACACTCACAAACAATATCAATATCAATAATAAAAAAATAAAAACGCCACAAGCACCCACACCCCCGCACGCACACACTCACACACGGGCCACGGAACACTGTTGCCACGTCTATGAAAACAAGCCCAGAAAAAATGCCATTCAACACGCTACTTACACACACTACTACTCGCTTACAATAAGCGGCCCTGGCAACACTACATTCCCTCTCCCATTTGCTCAAAGCCCACCACGTGACCCACAAGTTTTTATGTTACGTTTCTGA
>NC_136812.1:58298991-58463991 GCF_951216825.1 Electrona antarctica | reverse complement strand
CAATAGAAGTCTATGTAGAAGAATTGGACTGGCCCCATGAAGTGCACCATACATCTACAATTCTACATTTGATTTACTCAACTAAAATGTATTTTGGTGGGCCTTTATGTCGTCGTAATGACTGATTTTACACTAGCCGATCTACAAGCTCACAACGTTGTGACCTTGTAGATCGGCTATTTTCAGCATGCAACCAAGTGTAAAATGACTTATACTGGATCTCTTGTCCACTAGTCCCTTCCTAACATTTTAGTCTAGTTTTTATTTGTCGACAAAATTGTCAGTATATTTACTCAGTTTTAGTCGTCATGGCTTAGTTTTCATTTACTTTCCATTTACATGACATTTTTCGTCATATAGTTTTAGTCGACGAAAACAACACTGCTGGGAAGCAGATGTCGCTGCTCATGCGGTCGTTTTGAGACGTCTGCTGTTTAGTGTGTGTTTTTGAAAGAGTTGGCACGTTTTGAAAAGAAATGCTTTGCACGTTGTTTTTAGTGCGGGTGTTTTGTGCGCGAGCGGCAATAATCCCGTCATTAGCTCTGCTCTGTCGGACGAAGACATGTGTGTGTACTGTGTATACTTTATTTATCATGTGGCGGGATTTGCACTCGCAACAGAACCTTAATGAGCTGCACACACGCACACACACGCATTACACGCATTACACGCACGCATTACACGCACGCACGCACGCACGCACGCACACACACACACACACACACACACACATTGAACACATTTTCACACGTTCAGAGTTGAGTGTTTGCTAATAATACCAGGTTAGGGTCACGGGGTGGATGCTGACCCTTGACCTTGGCATTGTTGACGTCCACACTCTTCAGGAAGTCATTGTCACGTCCCTGTGGTTGCGCCGCATGGCGCCACATGTCACCGGCACATTCACTTTGACTACTGAGACATTTCACTTTCAAAACCCCCCCGGAGAGATTTGAACCCATTTAGACATGAGGACGATTCTACAAATGCCTTCTAAATCCTGACAGTTTTCTGAAAAAGCCATGTTTCTGTCAGTCGACTATTTCATGTCGAGGACTCCCAAAAATATATGTAATTATGGCCGCCGACCCCCATCTTAAAATATTTTGTTCCAGGGACTCTCCAGAAGTAAAGAGAAGCAAACAATATTCAAAGATTTGCACCACATTTTCAAGATTTTTCAAAAATAGCAGATCTACAAGCTAATAGCGCGACACCGAGTGCCGCGCTACGAGCTTGTAGATCTGCTATTTTTCCATAGCTAAAGTATAACATAATGCTTAAAACACCAAAAGGGGTTCCCGTACAGAATGGGTTAAGTTGCTCTATTCAGAATTTAGATATTCTACTAGAGCGGTGCTTGTTGGGCGCAGCTGGCCTTCTTGGAACGATGCAAGTTGGAAATGCATGCCCCCACCCAGATATTATTTCCGTGTCCCTTTTATGCCCATATATGGAGTTCTTTGTGAGGCATGCCCAAATATGGACTATATGCAGTGATGTCAGAAATTGCCCCTTTTATGCCCATATATGGAGTTCTTTGTTAGGCATGCCCAAATATGGAGTCTGGCCCGGGCAGAGGCCTTTTGTGGTGGTTCTGGACAACCGTGGGTCCGGCCGACTCGACACCGGGCACTGCACTCCCTGTGGGGGTGTGGAACGCGTGTGTCGAATTTGAAGTCGGTGGGGCGAACGGTTCTCGAGTTACGTGGATTTCAGACGTACACACACATACACACAGAAACTTGGTGACTAGGGTCCTCATTCACAACGGCGTTTACGCCAGAGTGTAACGGAAGCGTATACAGATACTAAATATCATCGTATTTCTCTGTCCGATCACGCTGCGATTTGCTCCCGTCTTATTCAGGGAAGCTGGTGTAATCACTTCATTTGTGCGGATCGCAGAGTGTAGCCTTTCCGCATTTTTCCCAAGCGATTCGCCTGGTGTCGCCTGGTTAGAACGCCCATCCCACACCATATAAGGCAACAGGAAATATCGAAATACGTCATCATAGCCTGCACCGGGCTTTAAATTATATACAACAGCCGATGAGCTTGTAGAGCAGTTAATTTTGACAGGCGGGTCTCTGCACGGACAGATCTTCAAGCAGACAGCGCGAGTTTTGTATATAATTATAAACGAAACTTGCCAACTTGGCACGCATTGCTTCACTCCTTGTTAAATGTCAGAACGTTAATAAGTTAACTGATGTTACAGTTACTTTCACATAATGAGAAATAAGTTAATTTGTACTGTTCACCACACAACCAAATGCTATATTAAAACTCGGCAATGATAAAAGGCCCTATTGATTAGTCTACTGCGGTGATTGATTCCCTGCCCTGCACTGTCGGATTTGGAAAGCAAATATATGGACATGCATGGACACAGGACATATTTTCTTTCTTTTTTTTCTTGTGGGATTTGGACTTAAGGCTATATTTCATCCGATCCAACTACGTTGTATGTTTCCTCAGCTGCAGGTAAGAGTTGGCTATTCTTTGTGGCGTCCGCATGTGATCAATATACATATTATAAATTAATACCACGACGCAAATGGAGGCAGATAGGTGCTTGCAGCAAATGCATTTAGGCCTACGTGAAACTTTAATTGGCTGAGTCTCTGTCAACATGCTGATCAGCGAGTTACAGTGGTAATAATAATCATCATCAACAGCCTTTCTTGTCTGTCTCTCCGTCATGTTTGTGAACAAGCGCGAGTGGAGGTGAGCTGGCTTAAAACTATGATATGACTGGCCGACTTTCAAACACGCTGATGCCATTCATTCAAATAGGCTAATGTGGTCTTCTATTTTTTATATAGGGCTAATCCCCCCCACACACACACACACACGCACCGACAGTCAGACTGACTCAAAGGAGCTCCATAACGAAACAATTTAAATAGGCCTATACTGCAGACATTACTACACTAAACAACGTTGGATTCGTACAGTGCATACATACATACATACATACATACATACAAGTATACATACATACAAGTATACATACATACAAGTATACATACATACATACATACATACATACATACATACATACATACATACATACATACATACATACATACATACATACATACATGCATGCATGCATGCATACATACATACATACATACATACATACATACATACATACATACATACATACATACATACATACATACATACATGCATACATACATACATACATACATACATACATACATACATACATACATACATACATACATACATACATACATACATACATACATACATACATACATACATACAAGCCTGCCTACTGTATCTACCATATTTTAATTTCAGAGCTTAAATTGAATACGTTTCATTTCCAAGACCAAGTATTTTTAGACAGCATCATTTCTCACTAGCATTAATAAATAAATAAAACAAAATCTAATTACAGTGCCGTGTGGCTGAGTTGAAAGGAGAATGGAGGAATCAAAGCTCCGAACCTTCCCGAGTTGTTTTCAAGGCTATAGGCCAAGACCCCCAGGGACCCACTGTGTTTGTGTAAATTTTGTTTGTATGTTTGTTTGTTGTTTTGTTTGATTGATTGATTGATTGATTGATTGATTGATTGATTGATTGATTGATTGATTTGTTGTTTACACGCAGTGTTGACTTTTAGTTTTAGTCATAGTCTCTTGAATAGTTTTAATTAAATTTTTAGTCACATTTGAGTGTTTTAGTGTTAGTCTAGTTTTAGTCGACTAAATATCATAAGATTTTAGTCAACTGAATCTACAGTTGATTTATGGCTCGTACACACTGCACGATATTTGCTCCGATCTATGCTGTCGGGGACCATTTTTGGCGCTCGCCGACAAAACTTTGTTCGCAGAGGTTTTGCTCGCTGTGTGTGAAAGGCTCTGCGAGAAGCTATAGCGCCGATAAAAGTGCTCGCCGACGCCTTCCAGACCGTTTCTGAATACCAAGCAGGTTTGATATTTGGCTCTGTCGCCGACTGGACATCGTACAGTATGGAATGGGTTGCGCCCGCGCCCCGAGAAGTCCTGTATTGCAGCCAATGAGAGCACTCACTGACACTGTCTGTCTGTCTGTCTGTCTGTCTGTGTGTCTGTCGGTCGTCGACTGTATCGAAAGATGATCAGATGATAATAATATATATAACCTTTATTCCTTAGGTAAATACCTGTTCTGTGTCGTACAATGGTAGCTATATTAGCCCAATATTGCTGTTAAATGTGTGTGTGTGCCCGCAGAGAGAGACGGATAGTTATTTAATGAAAATCAAGATTTAACGTCCTGTCTCGCTGTAGGCTACACGCTATCACAAACATTTCGCCCTGTGTAGCCTGGCTATCCTGTGTGTGTGTGTGTGTGTGTGTGTGGCGTGCACGCAGAGAGAGAGAGAGAGAGAGAGAGAGAGAGAGAGAGAGAGCGCGTCCTGTGTCGGTCTCGCGCTTGTATCACGGCTTCCTGCACCTGCGTGAGATGTCAAAATGAATTGGAACTAGAAAAAGTGCCCTTCTGGGCACAGGTCTCCACCAGGAGGATAGGACTGTGTGAGATGTTTGGCAAAATGTTTAGGATGTTTCCACACCAAAGGGTCACCATGCAACTCCTTGGGTCCAAACGGTTGTAAGGAGTTAACACTAAAACCGTCTTAACCCTTTGGTGTGGTTTGGGCCAATATTGAATTCCATGCGTTGAATCACTAGGGTCAACGTGGGTCAACGTGCAACAAGACATATCACACCGCAGGGACAACGTTAAAACCGTCTTGAGCCTTTCTTGTGGTTAGGACTTTAGACTAAATTAACTATTCAAGTGTGACTATGACTAAAAATAAAATCTAAATTTGCTGTCAAAATCAACACTGGGTTGGATCAGACTTTGAAGATATGGGGGTGCCATATAGCGTCAGAGTACAAAACATCAGAGTTTTGTACTTTGACCTACCGACATACATACATACATACATACATACATACATACATACATACATACATACATACATACATACATACATACATACATACATACATACATACATACATACATAAAAGCCTGCCTGCTGTATCTACCATATTTTAATTTCAGAGCTTAAATTGAATAAGTTTCATTTCCAAGACCAAGTATTTTTTAGACAGCATCATTTCTCACTAGCATTAATAAATAAATAAAACAAAATCTAATTACAGTGCCGTGTGGCTGAGTTGAAAGGAGAATGGAGAAATCAAAGCTCCGAACGTTCCCGAGTTGTTTTCAAGGCTATAGGCAAAGCCCCCTAGGGACCCACTGTGTTTGTGTAAATTAATGTTTTTTTGTTGTTTTGTTTGATTGATTGATTGATTGATTGATTGATTGATTGATTGATTTGTTGTTTACATGCAGTGTTGACTTTTAGTTGTACGTTTAAATTTAATTTTAGTCACATTTGAGTCACGTGGAATGTTTTAGTGTTAGTCTAGTTTTAGTCGACTAAATATCATAATATTTTAGTCGACTGAATCTACAGTTGATTTATGGCTCGTACACACTGCACGATATTAGCTCCGATTATGCTGTCAGGGACCATTTTTGGCGCTCGCCGACAAAACTCCCGATCTGACGCAAGATCGGGCTTTGATCGCAGAGGTTTTGCTCGCTGTGTGTGAAAGGCTCTGCGAGAAGCTATAGCGCCGATAAAAGTGCTCGCCGACGCCTCCCAGACCGTTTCTGAATACCAAGCAGGTTTGATATTTGGCTCTGTCGCCGACTGGACATCGTACAGTATGGAATGGGTTGCGACCGCGTCCCAAGAAGTCCTGTATTGCAGCCAATGAGAGCACTCACTGACACTGTCTGTCTGTCTGTCTGTCTGTCGGTCGTCGACTGTATCGATAGATGATCAGATGATAATAATATATATAACCTTTATTCCTTAGGTAAATACCTGTCCTGTGTCGTACAATGGTAGCTATATTAGCCCAATGTTGCTGTTAAATGTGTGTGTGTGCGCGCATGTGAGCTATAATAGTTATTATAGCTCACAACGCGTCGCGCTGCGACGCGTTGTGAGCTTGTACATCTGCTATTTTCAGCATGCATGACCTTTTTCACTTTGCATTATAAAGTGTAAAATGACTTATACTGGATCTCTTGTCCACTAGTCCCTTCCTAACATTTTAGTCTAGTTTTTATTTGTTGACGAAATTGTCCATATATTTAGTCTCAGTTTTAGTCATTTAGGACATTTTTCGTCATAGTTTTAGTCGACGAAAACAACACTGGTGGAGGGCGGAGAGTGGCGTGAAGCGCAGGGGTCAATGTGTGTTCCTCCACCTCCTGAACATCTGTTGTTCCAACTCCATTTCATCACATTCACATACAACATCAGCTAGAATACAATTATCCACAGTTTGGTAAGATGTATATTCAATATTTCACATTGATCAGAAAGTGATAATCTAAAAAGAAATCACACCCGTGTGAAGTGAGGGGCGCTCTTATCGTCGAACATCATCACGCATCATCTCATACTGGCCAATCAGAATGCCTGTTTCCATAAATGTACGCCATATTTGGCGGACATTTAACCTATAATTTCTCCTTTCATTGGGACAAGATGACGTACAATTTTCCCTTCAGTGTCAATGGCATTTAATGTTTGTGTTGCGGACATTAGGGTCTATATCTTGCGCCACCCCTTAAACCTTATCCCTAAACTTTTTTGCCATTTTTTACTATTTAAAAAAAAACTTTTAAAATAGTTCAAATAGCTGATCTACAAGCTCACAACGTGTCGATGTAGATCGGCTAGTTGAACTATTTTTAAATTATTTTCAAAATGGTAAAAAAAATGGTAAATAAGTTTAGGGATAAGGGACGCAAGATGGAGCCCTTGACCCTAATTTCTCAAGATGACGTAAATCTCTCCTTAATTCATTGTCAATGGCATTTAACTTTTGTGTCGCGGACATTTTGTGGGGACAAAAGCTATATATAGGAGCCTCAATGGCGCCCCTCAAAAATAGAAATCAACGCGGTGCTATATGGCACAGAACGAGCGTGACCTCATAGCTTCCCGTGTCGTGGACGGCTGAGGAATGAGTGCACTTTATATTTCCGTGGCGTTTATGGCACTGGCACCGTGCTCAGCTGTTATCACCACATGGGATAATGTGCAAGTGCTTCCTAAAGCGCAGCCCTTAGCTGCCCACCATCTCCAAATTGCCACGACCCCACACCACCTACACAGTAGGGGTGTAACGATATAGAAACTGTATTGAAATATCAATTGAAAAAGTGTATCGATATGTAAACAGCAAATATCGTATCGTTTGACTTCGCATCGCATCGTTTTGCAATGTAAATAATCGGTATCGAATTGTTTATAATAATAATTCCTTTAACCTTCCTTTTTTTCAAATTATCTTTTTTATTTGTTTTTTCAACATATAATTAAAACAATCCCTTAGTACATACATGTCAACGTAATGATAATAATGATAATAATAAACAAAATCAACAACATACGTAACAAAAACAGACAAACAGAGCACTGCCATACATTTCTTTCATCTTGTACATTCATGTGTTTGATCTTTGTTTTCACCTATCTTTTTAGGTCATCTGTGAAGGGAGTCCATGTTTTTTATAAATGTCTTGTGGAATCTGATTCTCTCCATGTGTATGATTACAGTCATCTCATTAAGCCACTTCATAAAGCAAGGAGGAGAGGATGACCCTCCTTTAACTAATCAATCAATCAATCAATCAATCAATCAATCAATCAATCAATCAATCACACTTTATTAAAGACACAAGGTCCATAGTGACATAAAGAAAACATACAAATACAGAGACAAACAAAAGGCAGACATTGTCTACATAAAATCATAAATGCATACTATACAGTCTTACATGCCAATGGTTCCGCAGTTTAGAAACAAACCTGACTGAACTCAATAAAGGGTTAGTCAGAATTAAAATAATGCTGTTTGGCAGAATCAGACAGCCTACACATACATTTGTACATGAGGTTCCTCAGCACAGCTGAGCAGGTGGGTACGCCGATACTGACAAACAAAATTAAAATTTTGCTTGCCCTGCTGCACCGTGGCACTTTAAGCAGCAGTCTCATGGTATCATTATAAGCCACATTGAGTGTCTGCATATACTGCTCTTTTTGTAGCGCCGCCACAAGTGGGCAGTATACATCGGTGTGCAAAAAGATTTAAATAGTGTGGACTTCACAGAAGCTAAACTTACGATCATGTTTGCTTGTGCATATATAATATTCTACAGTTGCATGTAGATGTCCTTATTATCAGATTTGATTAAATAATGGCCTATAAGTACTAAATCACAAACTTTAAGGGCTGTACCAGACAGAAAAAAAGACAGTACTGTCTTCCTTGGTTCTTACAATCATAATGTTGCTCTTCTTTGCATTATAAATAATGTCACAGTCTCAGCCATATTGAGAGCAGACCCTCAGTAACTGCTGAAGGCCAGCACTATATGGACATAAGATGACCAAATCATCTGCGTACACAGGGCTGGATTGGCCATAGGACGTAACGGGCATATTCCCGGTGGGCCGCGACCGTAGGGGGCCGCCATGATATTAACAAAAAATAAAAAAAATAAAACCTATCAGTGAGTGACAAATAAACCCTCTTTTATCTTTAATCCTTTTGCCAGCAACAAAGGGTTGTGTAGCCTAGTTGTCTGTTGGTTTGTATCATTTATGTTCTTCTGTAAAAGTGGTGGTATTACGGCTTGTTTGTTTGTGTGTGCCTCGACGGAGTGGGCGGTATAGTTTCTGCTATCTGCGCGCTGGTTGTGGTGGGCCGGTCTGGGCCAAATTCGCACGAAAATTACCGGGCCGAATTTTTGTCCCAGTCCAGCCCTGTGCGTACATCAGGTGGTTGATGACTGTGTTGCCGACCCGACACCCTGTAGCACAGCTGTTCAGCTGTTTAGATAGGTCATCCAGCTGTTTAGATAGGTCATCCAGCTGTTTAGATAGGTCATCCAGCTGTTTAGATAGGTCATCCAGCTGTTTAGATAGGTCATCCAATACTAAGTACTTGTGCATTGTATTTATCAATTTTAAGAAGAAAAAAGAAAAAGATGGGTTTCATTACTTTTCCATTCCATATCGCTACAAATGTGTGTCGAAAAATGTGTGTATTCTCTGTGTTCATGTCAAGGCGTGGTTTGTCAAGGTTTGTCCATATATGTTCAAATACAATATCGATCTATTTGCCACATAATCACTGTGTTTACTTATTTATATCTGTGTGTGTGTGTGTGTGTGTGTGTGTGTGTGTGTGTGTGTGTGTGTGTGTGTGTGTGTGTGTGTGTGTGTGTGTGTGTGTGTGTGTGTGTGTGTGTGTGAATGGGTGAATGCAATGCACAATCTATGTAAAGGTGTGTGAATGTGGGGGTGAATGGGTGAATGTACTGCACAATCTATGTAAAAGCACCTTGGATAAAGGCACTATATAAATGCAAATCAAAAATTAAAATGAGCATTATTTATAGCACTCTCCATGCATTGAAATGCAGCTCAAAGTGCAGGTGCAATACAGCAAAAATGTAAAACAATATAGACAAAGTCAAAACAGATGAGACAACAATGCAACACTCTAAAGACAGATTAAAACGACAACAAAACAGCAGCAACATCTACAGTATAGGTGCTGCCGGGCAATACACATAAACAACATAAATAATAAATATGTTAGCCTTAATGCACGGTGGAACTATAACGGGAGGTCAAACCAATGGGCGCAGCCCCCAGTAATACTCTCACACTCTCTCTCTGCTTTCTAAGTATGTGATTACCTTGCTTATTGTACAGTCTGCATAAAGAGCATTGCTGAATGCCTAAATATGCAAATCGTAATTGTCATTTTTTTTTTAAATGTAATTTAAATATTCATTATTTGTTGCATTTATTTCCCCCCTCCTCTCCAATAGGCTGCCTCCCAATTTGTGCTTTGTGTTAATCTAAAAATAAATAAGACTACAACATCCATACTGTACATCCTAATAGCACTTAATTGAGAGTACAGCTCCCATTACTGTACAATATTAATGCAACATAACATAATGCCATGTACATCATTCAACACCACTGCTTGTACTGCAGCCATGAACTGAATATCATATTTGTGGGGGGTTTTTAAGGAACAAAAAAACGTTTAATTTTACAGAAAAGTGAATGCAATATATATATATATATATATATAAAATTAAAAGGTTCCTCTTTCTGGCAAAAGTAATTTTTTTATGTGATTTGTAACTACACAGCAATGTAGAGACTTATCACAACTACCAGTCCCCCTTTGCGTGGGACAGTCCCTCATTTCCAAGACTTTTCAGCCGTCCCACAAATTACGACCTTGTCCCTTTTTTTTTTCTTTTTTTCTTATGCCCACAGCTGGTCTTAAAATGGCCACTTCACCCTTTTTGCAACCAGATCTTATTTTATTGATGTTTAAGACACAAGTAACACTTTCCTGGCGTTTTTAACGTGCACAATATGTGTTTTTATTCAGTGGCTTCAGAATGTCCGCTTGATCATACATATATACAGGGGTCACGCAAAAGATACAGGGCCAGGTCACACAAAATATCATACATATAGATCATATACAGGAGTCACACAAAAGATCCTACATATAGATCATATACAGGAGTCACACAAAAGATCATACATATAGATCATATACAGGAGTCACACAAAAGATCCTACATATAGATCATATACAGGAGTCACACAAAAGATCCTACATATAGATCATATACAGGAGTCACACAAAAGATCATACATATAGATCATATACAGGAGTCACACAAAAGATCCTACATATAGATCATATACAGGAGTCACACAAAAGCATAGCAGAAAGTGTAGCAGATCTGCAAGAGCTTGTAGATCTGCTATACTTTTGAATTTGAATCCTGAAAAGTAGCCGCTTTGGACATGAGGTTTTTTCCACACGGCAGAGACGATCTGTTTAAACACAGCCAGCCACATTATAGGAATATGAGGCCTGTACTTTGCACTAATTGGCTGAGAGTCTGCTTAAAAAAAGAACACTGCATCAATTATTCAATCCAGGCTGCCTCGGTATACAGAACGCCATAATTCTACTCAGGTACTTGAGGAAATACATGACCCTATTTGTCCTGTGTGTGTGTGCATGTGCGTGTGCGTGTGTGCGTGTGCGTGCGTGCGTGCGTGCGTGCGTGCGTGCGTGCGTGCGCGCGTGCGTGCGTGCGTCCGCGCCTGCGTGGGTGGCAATTTGAGAAATGAGGACAATTGTCCTGGTCCTAAACAAGATAAATGGTGGTTTTACGTAGCCATTTGTTTTTTTTGTTTTTTTTAGGGTTAGACAATCAGGATAAGATTCACGTCCTGGGTCTGGATTAAGATTCCAAGAGACTTTAATCGTGAATGAATGCACAGGATTTTCTTTTCAGTTGAGCTGGTGCTATTTGAAGGTTTATAATCTTCAATCTTCCATTTCTTTTTCACTGTTTTGTCATCCAACAAAGTGTTGAGTCATTTGTGGGACTTCTTCTTGCATTCTGACAGACCGTAACCAATCATACCATTACCATACCTCATGCTTGTACAGTATGTGACTGCCCCGTAGTCACTGGTGGAAAGTAACTCACTACTTTTACTTAACCCATTTTGGACTGAGACCAGATATCTACAAATGTCTTCTAAATCATGACGAAATTGACAAAATCATGACGCGGCACCGAGTGCCGCGCTACAAGCTTGAAGATCTGCTATTTTTCAATAGCTAACTTTACCTAGTTCCGGTACTGTATGTCACATTTTCAGTACTTTTACTTCTACTCCACTACATTTCAGAGGCAAATGTACTTTTACTCCGCTACATTTATTTGACAACTTTAGTTACTAGTTACTTTGTAGATTTGGATTATTATTACAAAACATACATTAACCACTTCAGCCCTATATACATTTCGGCCGTTTTAAAATAGCCGATCTACAAGCGATGCAACGCCTTGTGAGCTTGTAGAGCTTGTAGAGCTTGTAGATCTTAACTTTTGGTATACTTTAAGTACATTTTGATGCCAATACTTTTGTACTTTATACTCAAGTACATATTGAATTCCGGACTTTTACCCTTAATGGATTAGTTCTACATTGCGATATTGATTATTTTAGTCGTTGCCATAAAAAGGGACAAAGCGACAATGTGATTTTTGTATTGCTACATGTCTGTAGTTTATGAAATGATGTGATAGCAATGTCAAAATGGCAGCTGATTACTTGTTTTTGGCCCTTATATCTGATATATGATGGTAAATGGTATATAGTGAAAGGCATAACTCAACGACTAATGGGCCGATTTGGATGATTCTGACATCAAAGTATACATTTTCTGGGGTGATGAGTTGATTTAAGAGGTGACAAAGGTCAATGTCAAGGTAATTTTGGATCCAAAATGTCCAATAATACTACACATGTCTTGGATTGGTTTTGATCACATTTTCTCCTGTCTACCTCTGATTCGGAAGCCGTAGATTAACGTTGCACAGGTTGTGGAAGAGCGCCCTCTATCGTAAACACTGAAAACACCAAATTACGTCTATAGATGTCAATGGCTGTATTGAACTATGCAACCTCTTCCTCATCAGAACTGTCCTGTTCAACTGTAGGCATTGAATCTTCCTCAGGTGCTTGGTTTGTACAGTTCTGGAGTTCGCAGAGGTCTGTACATCTCAAACCATTGCTGAGACAACTGCAGTTAGGAAGCTTGCATACTTGTGCACATTTACAGGCCAAAAAACTCAAGGACTACATCTGGTGCAGGGGCTGTGCACATCCACTGAATTGCTAATTCTCCACCATCAACAGTTGTCCATCCACTCTGTATGGGATCTGGTGCAGATGGGTGAGACTGCAGAGAGCATCTCCATATTCTAGTCTGGTAATTGGCACGGAGGGCATGGAGAAATAGACATTCTATACATGGTGGGAGTTCACTGGAATCAGCTTCCCCTCTCCTGGCACGGAAAAGATGGTAGCGGATCTCGTTCACGTCACTGGAGGTGGTCCCAGACAGAAACATCCCAAGTCTGGCCAAGTTGTTTGAATGTCTCTTGAATATCAGGGTTTTTCTTCAATAACCTCAGTGCATTCAGATTTCCATGACCAGCAAAGTCACTCACAATGTCACATCCAGTGTTGTTTTTGGCAGCACATTTTGATTTTAGTTTTAGTCATAGTCTCTTGAATAGTTATCATTTAGTTTTAGTCACATTTTAGTCACCCGGAATGTCTTAGTGTTAGTCTAGTTTTAGGCGACTAAATGTCATAAGATTTTAGTCGACTAAATCTACAGGTGATTTAGTCGACTAAAATGTATTTTGGTGGGCCTTGATGCCGTTGTAATGACTGTTTTTACACTTGCTGAAAATAGCCGATCTACAAGCTCACAACGCGTCGCGCTGCGACGCGTTGTGAGCTTGTAGATCTGCTATTTTCAGCATGCAACTAATTTTAAAATGACTTATACTGGATTCCTTGTCCACTGGTCCCTTCCTAACATTTTAGTCTAGTTTTTATTTGTTGACGAAATTGTCAGTATATTCAGTCTTAGTTTTAGTCATCATAGCTTAGTTTTTATTTAGTTTCCATTTAGTTTTTGTCAGTGGAAAAAGGTAGTCGACGAACATTTTTCGTCTTAGTTTTAGTCGACGAAAACAACACTGGTCACATCCTGTAAATATGTGACAGACTCTCACAGAGGTTCTCTCCCAAACCAAGGCCACAAACTGTGTGCTGGTTTGGGTACCACACTTCTGATAGATAGGACAAGGGATGTGTTTTTGGAATGCTAAACAGAGAACCATTTCATCAGTATCTCCAGAAGTAACATAATACAGCTTGTGTGTGTGTGTACGTGTGTACGTGTGCGTGCTATCTCTAAGTTAAGTCTAGTTGTGTGGTCCTCATTTACTCGTTCATTACATTGTTCATAGTTGCGTTGTGTGCTGGGGGTACAACCTTGAGTTTGAGAGTTCCTGACTCTTCAAAGTAATGTCTAAATGGTTTCTACATCCTCATAAACCCATAAAAAGACGTACAGTATCACTCGTGATTCTATGATGTTTAATTCAGAAGATGTGTTTCAGAGATTTCCCCGGTATGGTTACAAGAAGTATAATTCAGCATGTCTGTTGTTCTATTATGATGTTGGTCATGCCTATCCATGGCACAAACATCAGGAATGTGCAAAAAAGTGAATAATTTTGGAGTTTAGATAACAATGAATTATATGGTTTTGCATAATCAGATTATACCCCTAAAATCATATTCAGCTGCCCTTCTGAAACTGCTATCACACAATTTAGCACTCCTGGATGTCAGACGAACAAAATGATACCCCTATGTCTTGTCCCTTTTTAGGGCAACGATATCTCACCCGACCTAATGGCCCCTACACCTGTAGGAGTTTTAATGTTGTCGGCGAGTCATCAGATCGTCTTTTTTTTTTTTTTAATCGGCTGTCATTATATCTTTGTGGCTTTCACACTAAACGATTGATCGCCGACCAGGGATCACACACTGCAAGAGTTCACCAAGATGCGATCCAGACCTGATACATATAGTCTACATGTTCAGATCATTTGTTTTTTATTCCAATTCATTTTGACATGCACGTGCAGGATGCCATGATACAAGCGCGAGACCCACACAGGGCGCATCTCTCTCTCTCTCTCTCTCTCTCTCGTGCACGCCACACACACAGGAATAGCCTAGCCAGGATACACAGGGCGATATGTTTGTGATAGCAGCGAGACAGGACGTTATAATCTTGAGTTTCATTAAATAACTCTGTCGCGTGCACGCGCATACACACACAGCGCACGAAAAGTTTGCTCAAATTGCTCTGCACTGTTGATTCCGATGTGGTTTTATCAACATTATTCAAGTGAAATGCGTAACGGCAATATTGGACTAATATAGGCTACCAGTACGACACAGGGATTTACCGACGGAATGAAGGTTATATATCTTATCATCTGATCATCTATCGATACAGTCGACATACAGACAGACAGACAGATAGACAGCAGTGCTGTGAGCGGTGTGCTCTCATTGGCTGTAATACAGGCCTTATCGGGGCGCAGTTGCAACCCAGTTCATACTGTATGATATCCAGTCGGCAACAGAGTCAAATATCAAACGTGCTAGATATTCAGAAATGGCCGGGGAGGCGTCGGCGAGCGCTTTTATCGGCGCTGGATCTTCTCGCAGCTCCTTTCACACACAGCGAGCAAAACCTTGCTGATCGAAGCCCGATCTTGAGTCAGATCGGGGGTTTTGTCGGCGAGCGCCAAAAATGCTCCCCGACAGCATAATCGGAGCAAATATCGGGCAGTGTGTACGAGCCATTAGGACTATTTAGCTTAAAGGTATATTCAGTGATTTCGCTTCATTCAAATATCACTTTTTTTTAATCCTCCCTACTATAGCGGTGTTGACCATATGAGGAGTTCCTCTCCCTGTCCCCAGTGAGCCCCTGGGGTCAAAAAACCCTAGTTTCAGTTTTGGTGGCGGGTGGCAAAGCCTTCATCCAATAAGGATGAGAGGGGCCTTCCTCCAATCATGTGTGGGGGCGGGCCTTGGTGCACATGCTGTTGCACTTCCCCCCACTGTAGAGCGTGTGCATGTGCACATTTTGTTACCGGGGCGGACTGGGTGGTTTTCCAAATCACCCAAATCACTGAATGCTCCTTTAAGTAAAGCAATTGAATGTTTTTTTCACCACGCACGCACGCACGCACGCACAGACAGAGAGAGAGAGAGAGAGAGAGAGAGAGAGAGAGAGAGAGAGAGAGAGAGAGAGAGAGAGAGAGAGAGAGAGAGAGAGAGAGAGCGAGAGAGAGAGAGAGAGCATCAGCATGCATGACTTTCAGGTGCTAATGTGAGTGAATGTTTGCTCGCCCTACAGCGACACTGCCACTAATGCTGCGGCAGCGTGCCAAAATTAACTTGTACAACAACAACCCTCACACGTGATGACGCACGGAAATGAATTCCTGTCGGCCTAGCAGACAGGCTGTCGCTCCACACCTCCATGAAGAACTTTAACGACACGCACGCGCACGCACGCACGCACGCACGCACGCACGCACGCACGCACGCACGCACGCACGCACATTACACACACCCGATGAAGCCTTGAATTCTTGGAGATATATATATATATATCTTTTTTTTTTTATGATTTTGTAATGCATTTTTTCACCCGGTGCCAACCTGGTGAGAGCCCCGAAATGAGCTCATGCTTCCTTCAATTGCAATGAGGACCTGAGGGTTAGGGTTAGGGATAGACGTTTTAAAAAACATACGGCCCCCTTAGGGCCAATTCATACTCCTCTTTTACCGCTGTTTCGGCGCTGTAGTGCCGAAATGATTTCGGCTCGTCATACATTTTCAGTAGCACCGAAGAGCCGACTTTAGGACGGTCCCCGCCCCCGAACCTCAAATGACGTCACATTGTAGGCTCTACAGAGCCGAACCGACTTTTATTCGGCTCTAAAATAGGAGTATATGAATCGGCCCTTAGAGTGCACTCTTGGTTGCCTCTTGTGGAGAAAAATATCGGCGGTGCAAAAAATATGTGCATATAGAACCAAATGGACCCATTAGGGTCCATTTGGTTCCATTTGTACGCTCTCAGAGTTAAAATTAACATTGATTTTACAATTTAAATTGGGGGTCCCCGTGATAGAATTGTCATTAAATGGGAGTCCGTAGATTAATGCATGTCAAACTGGGGGTTGAGAACGGGTTGAGAATCACTGCTAGAGCCATACAAATCTTCTCTTATGGGGATCCCTGCATGCAGGCATATCTTTTCAAATGGGGGTCTGTGGGATGATAAGTGTCAATTTGGGGGTTCCTTATTGGCATGAAAAGGTTTGGGAACCACTGGTTTACTTTACGCCACTGGAGAGATGCAAGCATGCATGTCAACTCAGGACATCCCCACCTGGGAATACCCCCCCCCCCCCTCCGCTCCCTCCCCCCCCCCCCCCCCCCCTCCCGACAGCCAGGCTAGGTCTGTGGAACGCTAATGTAGTTCCATTAGCAGTCATGAAACAGCAGCTGTCTGCAGTGTGATATCTGCCATTCTGAATGAAGTCGTGCTGAAAAGCTTACTAGAGCGAACCTTTTAGTTTATACTTGGTTTCCGACAAATACACAATGTACACAGCTCACAATATGCCGCGGTTATTTGTATACGTAAAGTATATTAAAGATCTACCACTCCAAAAAAGTGGTGTTATGGCAATTGTTATGCCCTAAAGGGCCATTTGAGCACTAAAGATAACTGTAAGTATATTGTTCACCACTCCCTTACGGAGCTATGTGTGTGGGTGGGTGGCTGGGTGCGTCTGAGCACGAAAACAGCATGGTTGTTTTTCACCACCTGTGCGCAACCTAACACACACATAAACACACACGCATATATTAACTGTATATATGGTGATTTCGGGTGTGCCAGTACAGTGATAGTAGAGTACAGTACAGTACAGTAGAGTAGACTGAGTAGAGGGTAGGCTACAGTAGAGGGAGCCCTACACGGTAACTCTGTCATTTCTCAACCGTTTCGGACGCGGGGCGGCTCGCCGGGAATCGCGCCAGGACCCTGGGTGCGTTCGTGTGGGTCTGGAACTTCCACAATGGAAACAAGCCTATAGGCCAGATAGGGGCTTGGCCCAAAGCCTGTTAATAAAGTATTCAATCAATCAATACATATACTATTTTCCAATTGTCTGTTTTCACTACTGAATGGCTACTGAACGAGATGAGTATACAAATTGAATGTAGAAAAATGTAAAGTTTATTTTTTACTTAAAAATAAGCAGCTTGAGTGCAAAAAAACCTTTAAAAAGTGACTGTCCCCTTCTCAACTGCACATTTTTTGCACAGGGGTTCACAAACTTCACATTAGAGAGAGACAAAAGTGTTTTGTTAAGCTGATTGTTGATTTTTTGTTAAGCTCATTGTTGATTTTTTGTTTAGCTCATTGTTGATTTTTTGTTTAGCTCATTGTTGATTATTTTTGCGTGTGCGATATACAAACTAAGCTTACCATAATAATACATTGCTTAGTTTATCGCCGTCTTACATGCAGGAGTGAGTTTAGCAGGAGAGGGAGAGGCTGAAACAAAGCCGGGGACAGACATGCACGGAAACAGCTAGCCACCTCTAGATCAGGGGTAGGCAACTTTTGGCACCAGTGCCAACATTGGCACCAAGGATGGTGTTCACTGGCACACTGGCATAAGTGTGAGAGACAGGCTTTTTGGTAAACTATTTTAAAAAAACATAGTCAAATAAATAAAGTCCCTCACATTTGTATGTAAATTACATCCTGCACATAATTCTACATTCATTAAAACTCTGAACTCTGACTTCATGGGGAGAGAGTCGAGTTATTGCGAGTTATTGACTATAATGATCATTATAAATAACAATGTGAGACAACATTTTTAAAAGGAAGGGAAAAGGTTATATTTGTGTACAATCAAAATATGTTGGAATTTTCTATGTGGTGTCATTCAAATTAACGTTGACAATTGACATGGCACACTGCCAATTTAGAAAATACAAACATGGCACTTATTTGTTTCCAAAAGGTTGCAGACCCCTTCTCTAGATAACAGCTTCCTACACTACAGAAGAACAGAACACATGATTCCAGGACAGACATTAAAAACAGAAACATTAAGAGCTGAGAGGTCATTCTGTGCTCAGTCTGAGTGGTTAGTGGTTAAATACTAGGGGTGGGACGATATGGGTACCTCACGATACGATATATATCGCGATAGTAGGCCCTCGATAACGATAATAACACGATATTCGATATATTGCGATATATCGATATATTGTATGAAATTTCATCAACCATATATCACAATATCTGCAACTACAAAATACTTGGAACTGAAAAAAACGCTATTTTCGTGCTCGGACACAGGGAGGGGGACACACATAGCTGTCTATAGGAGTGGTTGCACCACTCAAACACTAAATTAATACTCAATAAACTCCCCCTTTGACTCATACGCTCATCATAATACCTCACAAAGACTACCAACTGACCATTATCACTGGTATCATTATAATACCTCACAAACACCACCAACTGACCATTATCACTGGTGTCAGTGGACTTGTCCACTGCTGGGGAAATGCATTCTGCATTTTGTATTCCCACAAAGCTGTTTGGACAAATCACCATCCAGTAATTCAGTACTTCTGGTTGCTGTGGAATGTGAGAGTGGGATTTGCTTTATTTTAGCTGTCATTTCCTCCTTTTCTAAACATGTTGTTCATCACTTTCAAATAAAAAAAATAAAACAAAATCGATATCTTAATAATCGATATCGATTATTTATCGCGGGATGACGTATCGATATATATATCACAATATCGATATTTCAGCACACCCCTATTAAATACAGAGGCGACAGCCAGGCTATCATGTTCAATGCAGCCAATATGGTTGCACTCCACTCCACTCCAGTAACAATCACGCTCGTGTTAAAAACATCCTCCCCGGTATCACTACTCTAAACTAATTTAAGATGTACAAAAAACCCTCCCCGACTGTTCTTTAAGTCAGCATCAGCTAACAGCTGATGCTCTTAAAGAGACAGGCAAGGCTGGCCACTCTGCGAGTACAAAGCTATTGACGGGGGCATGGTGGCACAGTGCTGTCGCCTCACAGCTAGAAGGTCCTGGGTTCGATTCCCGCTCGGGACGCTGTGGGTGCTGGCGGCGTGTTTCCTCCTCCGCGTCATCAGTGCCCATACCCAAGGCGGGGTTGGCAAAATGGCCTTTCTGTGTGGAGTTTGCGGCCCTCATTTATCAACCGTGCGTACGCCAAAATATGGGTGTACGCCGAAATTACCGCAATTTTCGGCATTTACGAATTGCGCCAAAGATTGAAAATGATCTTTTGCCAAGACAAAAACCACGTCTGGTCGGGAGCTGTCGTACGCTTTGTCCTCACCTGTTTTTCTGTCGTAGAACAGCGGAGCAGCATTGTTTGACCAGCTGAGAGGCTTTCACAGGCATCGAAACATATGTATTAACTCCTAAAATGTTTATATAAAACTGTATAGGTATGTATATGGGCTAAATGTAAAAAAAAAAAGAGTAAAGGAATACATTAACGATGTGTCTTTGTGTCATATGAAATTAGTAGGAGATTTCCAACTTTACAAGCAAGCAATTAAAATCGCGCATTTAAAAACAATGTTGCAAGTTAGATGCGTAAGCCATTTAAACAGTGTTTTGCATGATGAGCGCATACATGCGAGGATTTGGGCTGTCTGTGCTGAAATATTTCCATGACGGGACGTTGGAGAGTATAGTGCAGTACGTGCTGCAGCGCGGAGAGTCCCAACATGGGTAGCCTACTGTAGCCTAATCTACAGCAGGCCGATGTCTTTTTGGAGTTACAGTATGTGCAATCTCCTCCTCGTTTAATAAACCCGACGCGTCGCTCGAATGCCAAATGTGCCGTGCCAGCGCAAGTGGGAACGCATCGGAGATAGTATAGGCTAAGCCAGCCTGCAGCCCACTGTCCAGTGACACATGAGGCTACGGTTTTGCCTGCAATATTCATATAATTGACAGTTGACAGCGAGGCAATTTAAATAGACTGTCGAACGGTCAATTGGTCACGGTGTCACGGACGGACCACAGTGATAGAGAGACAGACAGGACAGGAGATGCACCTTGCAAAACAGCAGCGTGTGTGCGCGCCTATTTGTTATATAATTCATGGTTCACAGGTTCAGGTTTTCGTTCACTAATATATCTTGTTGTATATTAAATGAATAAAGACTTTAATAATTGAATATAGGCCTACAACTAACAACACAGTGACAGTTGCTTGCAAATTGCGATATGTGCGTGCGTGCGTGCGGGGGGTGAGGCCGGCAGCAAGGGAAGCGAAGCGAGAGGAGAAACAGACAGGGTAGTCCTACAGCTTTATTTAATTCATGCAGGTTTATTTATTTAAGATACAACAAGTTGCGTGTGCGTGCATGCGTGCGTCTGTGTGTGTGTATGGGAGGGGGGCAGGGGCATAGCAAGGCAACTTAGGCAAGCGAGTAAAACTTTTTTTCTTCCTGTAACCATGGTTTCCAGGTCGTATTGCAGTTGTTCATGTCGCAAAAACGAGGGCGAGGCTTGATTTCATAGGGCGTGCCAGATTGATTTCAGCCGTCACATTTATCACTGCTAGGAATGAAATTAGGAAGGAACAGCTGTCTACGATCACTTTGTAAATGCCGACCCGACGTGGGTGTACTACGAATCCTACACTCGAATTTGGGGCAGAATTTACACTCAATTGATAAATGAGGGCCTGCATGTTCTCCCCGTGTCCCCTAAGGTAGGTATACCCTCACAAAAAACATGCATTAATCCTGGTCTCTAAACTGCCTCCCCCTGGCCAGCCGGGGTGCCTGATGGAGGGGAAAGGAACTGGTTGAAATAACGTGTTCCTTCCACGCGCTACGTCCAACCAGGGAAACCCCCCCCTGTCAGGTGTAAAAGGAGAAACTTGGACACTCAGGCATGAAGGAAGCATGAGTTCAAGTCCGTTGCTCTCCCCATGTCCCCCATATATGGGGACTAGGTTGGCGGAGGGTGTGTAGAGCCTCAGGTTAGTAGAGCCCAGGATCACATTGGATTGTAATTGACACAGGGGTGAAAAATGGGTTACAAAATTGTGGGATAAAAAATATTTAAAAAAAAACAAAGCTATTGACGGTCATGTTATTATTGCGTCAACAATATCGGTGAAAGTTATTTTGAGATCGGATTGATACCGATACAGCATAAATAGGCCGATATCGGCCGATAAAAAATCGGGCCGATTATATCGTGCACCTTTAATAGTTACTAGTCCATTCCCGTTGGGGGTTAAGTCTCGTTCGCATGAGAACAGCCAACGTTTGGGAGAGTGTTCTGAGACAGTCTGGGACAGTCTGGGGCTGGGGGAGAGAGTTCCTAAGAGATGAGTTTGGGAAGTTGGGATGGGCACACACAAAATATTATTATTATTATTATTATTATTATTATTATTATTATTATTATTATTATTATTATTATTATTATTATTATTACATTTATCAAGTTTTGTGTGCATGAAACATAGTGACTATGGCCAGTGCACCAGGCCAAATTTCCGGTCCCCACCGTGCGGCCCATGGGGGCGTGAAAATTCAGGGGGGGGACTCTACATGTCCTCTGGGCCCGACTCTTCGCGTGGACACCACTTGTTCGCCCATCAGTCCAACGGATGACCCACACTGATTTGTTTCTCTTTGTTTATTATTAATACATTTTTAGGGCCCTATCTTGCAGTTCAAGCATAATTCCACAGGGTGGCAAAAACTATTAGAACAGTGCTCTGTGTACACCTCCCACAGTATGCTATGGGAAACAGTGTTTCTGATATAGTGACCTCCCGTGGACCCTGGATCTGGCTGGGAAAGGCTAGAATAGGGTCTACTAGGCTCTTGTCAGCCCTGTAGGTCCTCACGCTTGAGATGAACCACTGTAGTGTGTACACAGGCCATAGTTTTTACATGAGTTTGGGTGCACGGCCAATAGTTTTACATAGACTATAGTACAGTAATGTCCTGTAGGGCCACAGTATGCTATGGGAAACAGTGTTTCTGATATAGTGACCTCCCGTGGACCCGCACGCACGCACGCACGCACGCACGCACGCACGCACGCACGCACGCACGCACGCACGCACAGTTAGATGGCTATACTAGGCTGGATCTGGCTGGGAAAGGCTAGAATAGGGTCTACTAGGCTCTTGTCAGCCCTGTAGGTCCTCACGCTTCAGATGAACCACTGTAGTGTGTACAAAGGCCATAGTTTTTACATGAGTTTGGGTGCACGGCCAATAGTTTTACATAGACTATAGTACAGTAATGTCCTGTAGGTCCACAGTATGCTATGGGAAACAGTGTTTCTGGTATAGTGACTTCCCGTGGACCCTCACGCACGCACGCATGCACGCACGCACGCACGCACGCACGCACGCACGCACGCACGCACGCACGCACGCACGCACAGTTAGATGGCTATACTAGGCTGGATCTGGCTGGGAAAGGCTAGAATAGGGTCTACTAGGCTGTACTAGGCTCTTGTCAACCCTGTAGGTCCTCACGCTTGAGATGAACCACTGTGTACACAGGCCATAGTTTTTACATGAGTTTGGGTGCACAGCCAATAGTTTTACATAGGCTATAGTACAGTAATGTCTCGTACAGCCTAGTCCAGCCTAGTACATCCTAGTCCAGCCTAGTACAGCCTAGTGCAGCCTAGTACAGCCTAGTACAGCCTAGTCCATCTTAATACAGCCTAGTCCACCCTAGTACAGCCTAGTGCAGCCTAGTGCAGCCTAGGCCAGCCTAGTCCAGCCTAGTACAGCCTAGTCCAGCCTAGTGCAGCCTAGTGCAGCCTAGTCCAGCCTAGACCAGCCTAGTCCAGCCTAGTCCAGACTTGAGAAGCCTAGTCCAGCCTAGAGCAGCCTAGTCCAGCCTAGTTCAGCCTAGTCCAGCATATTTTGTTGGTCTATTGGTAAACTATTGGTCGTGCACACACATGTAAAAACTATTGCCTGTGTACACAGTGGTTATTCCCAAGTGCGAAAAGGTTCAGGACTCACAAGAGCCTATAGTACAGCTTAATAGAGTCTATTAGAGTACAGTACAGCCTAGTACACCCTATTCTAGCCTATTCCAGCCTGATCCAGCCTAGTATAGCTTAGTATAGCCATCTAAATACCCCCCCTCCTAGTCTATTCTCCCACTAGGCTGGACTAGGCTAGACGTGGGTGTACATGGCTGTACCAGACCCTACTGGCCTCTAATAGGCTGTTTTCGGCTCTAGTAGACTGTGCTAGGCTGTACTAGGGTCTATTAGGCTGTACGAGGCAGTAAAGTACTATAGCCTAGAAATGTTCATGTAAAACTATTGGCCGTGCACACAAACTCCTTAGTTAGATGGCTATACTAGGCTGGATCTGGCTGGGAAAGGCTAGAATAGGGTCTACTAGGCTGTACTAGGCTCTTGTCAACCCTGTAGGTCCTCACGCTTGAGATGAACCACTGTGTACACAGGCCATAGTTTTTACATGAGTTTGGGTGCACGGCCAATAGTTTTACATAGGCTATAGTACAGTAATGTCTCGTACAGCCTAGTCCAGCCTAGTACATCCTAGTCCAGCCTAGTCCAGCCTAGTACAGCCTAGTACAGCCTAGTACAGCCTAGTGCAGCCTAGTACAGCCTAGTCCATCTTAGTACAGCCTAGTCCACCCTAGTACAGCCTAGTGCAGCCTAGTGCAGCCTAGGCCAGCCTAGTCCCGCCTAGTACAGCCTAGTCCACCCTAGTACAGCCTAGTCCAGCCTAGTGCAGCCTAGTCCAGCCTAGACCAGCCTAGTCCAGACTTGAGAAGCCTAGTCCAGCCTAGAGCAGCCTAGTCCAGCCTAGTTCAGCCTAGTCCAGCATATTTTGTTGGTCTATTGGTAAACTATTGGTCGTGCACACACATGTAAAAACTATTGCCTGTGTACACAGTGGTTATTCCCAAGTGCGAAAAGGTTCAGGACTCACAAGAGCCTATAGTACAGCTTAATAGAGTCTATTAGAGTACAGTACAGCCTAGTACACCCTATTCTAGCCTATTCCAGCCTGATCCAGCCTAGTATAGCTTAGTATAGCCATCTAAATACCCCCCCTCCTAGTCTATTCTCCCACTAGGCTGGACTAGGCTAGACGTGGGTGTACATGGCTGTACCAGACCCTACTGGCCTCTAATAGGCTGTTTTCGGCTCTAGTAGACTGTGCTAGGCTGTACTAGGGTCTATTAGGCTGTACGAGGCAGTAAAGTACTATAGCCTAGAAATGTTCATGTAAAACTATTGGCCGTGCACACAAACTCCTTAGTTAGATGGCTATACTAGGCTGGATCTGGCTGGGAAAGGCTAGAATAGGGTCTACTAGGCTGTACTAGGCTCTTGTCAACCCTGTAGGTCCTCACGCTTGAGATGAACCACTGTGTACACAGGCCATAGTTTTTACATGAGTTTGGGTGCACGGCCAATAGTTTTACATAGGCTATAGTACAGTAATGTCTCGTACAGCCTAGTCCAGCCTAGTACATCCTAGTCCAGCCTAGTCCAGCCTAGTACAGCCTAGTACAGCCTAGTACAGCCTAGTGCAGCCTAGTACAGCCTAGTCCATCTTAGTACAGCCTAGTCCACCCTAGTACAGCCTAGTCCACCCTAGTACAGCCTAGTGCAGCCTAGTGCAGCCTAGGCCAGCCTAGTCCAGCCTAGTACAGCCTAGTCCACCCTAGTACAGCCTAGTCCAGCCTAGTGCAGCCTAGTCCAGCCTAGACCAGCCTAGTCCAGACTTGAGAAGCCTAGTCCAGCCTAGAGCAGCCTAGTCCAGCCTAGTTCAGCCTAGTCCAGCATATTTTGTTGGTCTATTGGTAAACTATTGGTCGTGCACACACATGTAAAAACTATTGCCTGTGTACACAGTGGTTATTCCCAAGTGCGAAAAGGTTCAGGACTCACAAGAGCCTATAGTACAGCTTAATAGAGTCTATTAGAGTACAGTACAGCCTAGTACACCCTATTCTAGCCTATTCCAGCCTGATCCAGCCTAGTATAGCTTAGTATAGCCATCTAAATACCCCCCCTCCTAGTCTATTCTCCCACTAGGCTGGACTAGGCTAGACGTGGGTGTACATGGCTGTACCAGACCCTACTGGCCTCTAATAGGCTGTTTTCGGCTCTAGTAGTCTGTGCTAGGCTGTACTAGGGTCTATTAGGCTGTACGAGGCAGTAAAGTACTATAGCCTAGAAATGTTCATGTAAAACTATTGGCCGTGCACACAAACTCCTGTAAAAACTATTGCCCGTGTACACAGTGGTTATTTCAAGTGCGAGGAACTACAGGGCTGACAAGAGTCTAGTACAGCCTAGTACACCCTATTCTAGCCCTTTCCAGCCCGATCCAACCTAGTATAGCCTAGTACAGCCATCTAAATACCCCTCTCTCCAAGTCTATTCTCCCACTAGGCTGGACTAAGCTAAACTTGTGTGTACAAGGCTGTACTAGACTCTACTGGGCTCCAATAGGCTGTTTTCGGCTCTAGCAGACTGTACTAGGCTCTATTAGGCTGTACGAGGCAGTAAAGTACTATATCCTAGAAATGTTCATGTAAAACTATTGGCCGTGCACACAAACTCCTGTAAAAACTATTGCCTGTGTACACAGTGGTTATTTCAAGTGCGAGGAACTGCAGGGCTGACAAGAGTCTAGTACAACCTATTCTAGCCTATTCCAGCCTGATGTAGCCTAGTATAGCCTAGTACAGCCATCTAAATACCCCCCCTCCTAGTCTATTCTCCCACTAGGCTGGATTAAGCTAAACGTGGGTGTACAAGGCTGTACTAGACTCTACTGGGCTCCAATAGGCTGTTTCCGTCTCTAGCAGACTGTACTAGGCTCTATTAGGCTGTACGAGGCAGTAAAGTACTATAGCGTAGAAATGTTCATGTAAAACTATTGGCCGTGCACACAAACTCCTGTAAAAACTATTGCCCGTGTACACAGTGGTTATTCCCAAGTGCGAGGAACTACAGGGCTGACAAGAGCCTAGTACAGCCTAATAGAGGCTATTAGAGTCTAGCACAGCCTAGTACACCCCATTCTAGCCTTTTCCAGCCTGATCCAACCTAGTATAATCTAGTACAGCCACCAAAATACCCCCCCTCTCCTAGTATATTCTCCCACTAGGCTGGACTAGGCTAGACGTGGGTGTACATGGCTGTACCAGACCCTACTGGCCTCTAATAGGCTGTTTTCGGCTCTAGTAGACTGTGCTAGGCTGTACTAGGGTCTATTAGGCTGTACGAGGCAGTAAAGTACTATAGCCTAGAAATGTTCATGTAAAACTATTGGCCGTGCACACAAACTCCTGTAAAAACTATTGCCCGTGTACACAGTGGTTATTTCAAGTGCGAGGAACTACAGGGCTGACAAGAGTCTAGTACAGCCTAGTACACCCTATTCTAGCCCTTTCCAGCCCGATCCAACCTAGTATAGCCTAGTACAGCCATCTCAATACCCCTCTCTCCAAGTCTATTCTCCCACTAGGCTGGACTAAGCTAAACTTGGGTGTACAAGGCTGTACTAGACTCTACTGGGCTCCAATAGGCTGTTTTCGGCTCTAGCAGACTGTACTAGGCTCTATTAGGCTGTACGAGGCAGTAAAGTACTATAGCCTAGAAATGTTCATGTAAAACTATTGGCCGTGCACACAAACTCCTGTAAAAACTATTGCCCGTGTACACAGTGGTTATTTCAAGTGCGAGGAACTGCAGGGCTGACAAGAGTCTAGTACACCCTATTCTAGCCTATTCCAGCCTGATGTAGCCTAGTATAGCCTAGTACAGCCATCTAAATACCCCCCCCCCCCCCCCCCCTCCTAGTCTATTCTCCCACTAGGCTGGATTAAGCTAAACGTGGGTGTACAAGGCTGTACTAGACTCTACTGGGCTCCAATAGGCTGTTTCCGGCTCTGGCAGACTGTACTAGGCTCTATTAGGCTGTACGAGGCAGTAAAGTACTATAGCCTAGAAATGTTCATGTAAAACTATTGGCCGTGCACACAAACTCCTGTAAAAACTATTGCCCGTGTACACAGTGGTTATTCCCAAGTGCGAGGAACTACAGGGCTGACAAGAGCCTAGTACAGCCTAATAGAGGCTATTAGAGTCTAGCACAGCCTAGTACACCCCATTTTAGCCTTTTCCAGCCTGATCCAACCTAGTATAGCCTAGTACAGCCACCAAAATACCCCCCCCCTCCAAGTCTATTCTCCCACTAGGCTGGACTAGGCTAGACGTGGGTGTACATGGCTGTACTAGACTCTACTGGCCTCTAATAGGCTGTTTTCCGGCTCTAGTAGACTGTGCTAGGCTGTACTAGGGTCTATTAGGCTGTACGAGGCAGTAAAGTACTATAGCCTAGAAATGTTCATGTAAAACTATTGGCCGTGCACACAAACTCCTGTAAAAACTATTGCCCGTGTACACAGTGGTTATTCCCAAGTGCGAGGAACTACAGGGCTGACAAGAGCCTAGTACAGCCTAATAGAGGCTATTAGAGTCTAGCACAGCCTACTACACCCCATTCTAGCCTTTTCCAGCCTGATCCAACCTAGTATATAGCCTATTACAGCCACCAAAATACCCCCCTCTCCAAGTCTATTCTCCCACTAGGCTGGACTAGGCAGGACGTGTGTGTACAAGGCTGTACTAGACTCTACTGGCCTCTAATAGGCTGTTTTCGGCTCTAGCAGACTGTACTAGGCTATATTAGGCTGTACGAGGCAGTAAAGTACTATAGCCTAGAAATGTTCATGTAAAACTATTGGCCGTGCACACAAACTCCTGTAAAAACTATTGCCCGTGTACACAGTGGTTATTTCAAGTGCGAGGAACTGCAGGGCTGACAAGAGTCTAGTACACCCTATTCTAGCCTATTCCAGCCTGATGTAGCCTAGTATAGCCTAGTACAGCCATCTAAATACCCCCCCCCCCCCCCCCCTCCTAGTCTATTCTCCCACTAGGCTGGATTAAGCTAAACGTGGGTGTACAAGGCTGTACTAGACTCTACTGGGCTCCAATAGGCTGTTTCCGGCTCTGGCAGACTGTACTAGGCTCTATTAGGCTGTACGAGGCAGTAAAGTACTATAGCCTAGAAATGTTCATGTAAAACTATTGGCCGTGCACACAAACTCCTGTAAAAACTATTGCCCGTGTACACAGTGGTTATTCCCAAGTGCGAGGAACTACAGGGCTGACAAGAGCCTAGTACAGCCTAATAGAGGCTATTAGAGTCTAGCACAGCCTAGTACACCCCATTCTAGCCTTTTCCAGCCTGATCCAACCTAGTATAGCCTAGTACAGCCACCAAAATACCCCCCCCTCCAAGTCTATTCTCCCACTAGGCTGGACTAGGCTAGACGTGGGTGTACATGGCTGTACTAGACTCTACTGGCCTCTAATAGGCTGTTTTCCGGCTCTAGTAGACTGTGCTAGGCTGTACTAGGGTCTATTAGGCTGTACGAGGCAGTAAAGTACTATAGCCTAGAAATGTTCATGTAAAACTATTGGCCGTGCACACAAACTCCTGTAAAAACTATTGCCTGTGTACACAGTGGTTATTCCCAAGTGCGAGGAACTACAGGGCTGACAAAAGCCTAGTACAGCCTAATAGAGGCTATTAGAGTCTAGCACAGCCTACTACACCCCATTCTAGCCTTTTCCAGCCTGATCCAACCTAGTATATAGCCTATTACAGCCACCAAAATACCCCCCTCTCCAAGTCTATTCTCCCACTAGGCTGGACTAGGCAGGACGTGTGTGTACAAGGCTGTACTAGACTCTACTGGCCTCTAATAGGCTGTTTTTGGCTCTAGTAGACTGTGCTAGGCTGTATTAGGGTCTATTATGCTGTACAAGCCACAGTACTATAGCGTAGAAATGTTCATGTCAAACTATTGGCCGTGCACACAAACTCCTGTAAAAACTATTGCCCGTGTACACAGTGGTTATTTCAAGTGCGAGGAACTGCAGGGCTGACAAGAGTCTAGTACACCCTATTCTAGCCTATTCCAGCCTGATGTAGCCTAGTATAGCCTAGTACAGCCATCTAAATACCCCCCCTCCTAGTCTATTCTCCCACTAGGCTGGATTAAGCTAAACGTGGGTGTACAAGGCTGTACTAGACTCTACTGGGCTCCAATAGGCTGTTTCCAGCTCTAGCAGACTGTACTAGGCTCTATTAGGCTGTACGAGGCAGTAAAGTACTATAGCCTAGAAATGTTCATGTAAAACTATTGGCCGTGCACACAAACTCCTGTAAAAACTATTGCCTGTGTACACAGTGGTTATTCCCAAGTGCGAGGAACTACAGGGCTGACGAAAGCCTAGTACAGCCTAATAGAGGCTATTAGAGTCTAGCACAGCCTAGTACACCCCATTCTAGCCTTTTCCAGCCTGATCCAACCTAGTATAGCCTAGTACAGCCACCAAAATACCCCCCTCTCCAAGTCTATTCTCCCACTAGGCTGGACGTGTGTGTACAAGGCTGTACTAGACTCTACTGGCCTCTAATAGGCTGTTTTCGGCTCTAGTAGACTGTGCTAGGCTGTACTAGGGTCTATTCAGCTGTACGAGGCACAGTACTATAGCGTAGAAATGTTCATGTAAAACTATTGGCCGTGCACACAAAGTCATGTAAAAACTATTGCCCGTGTACACAGTGGTTATTTCAAGTGCGAGGAACTACAGGGCTGACAAGAGCCTAGTACAGCCTAATAGAGGCTATTAGAGTCTAGCACAGCCTAGTACACCCCATTCTAGCCTGATCCAACCTAGTATAGCCTATAGTACAGACACAAATACCCCACTCTCCAAGTCTATTCTCCCACTAGGCTGGACTAGGCTAGACGTGGGTGTACATGGCTGTACTAGACTACTAGGCTCTAATAGGCTGTTTTCGGTTCTAGTAGACTGTGCTAGGCTGTACTAGGGTCTATTAGGCTGTACGAGGCAATAAAGTACCCTAGTAGACCCTTGACGATCCTTCATTAACTGTGTGTGTGTGTGTGGGTTTGTTTGTTTGTTTGTTTGTTTGTTTGTTTGTTTGTGTGTGTGTGTGTGTGTGTGTGTGTGTGTGTGTGTGTGTGTGTGTGTGTGCCATGCACACAAACTCCTGTAAAAACTATTGTCCGTGTACACAGTGGTTATTTCAAGTGCGAGGAACTACAGGGCTGACAAGAGCCTAGTACACCCTATTCTAGCCCTTTCCAGCCTGATCCAGCCTAGTATATCTTAGTATAGCCATCTAAATACCCCTCTCCCCTAGTCTATTCTCCCACTAGGTTGGACTAGGCTAGACGTGGGTGTACATGGCTGTACTAGACTCTACTGGCCTCTAATAGGCTGTTTTCGGCTCAAGTAGACTGTGCTAGGCTGTACTAGGGTATATTAGGCTGTACAACGCAGTACAGTATAACAATCAGGCCTATTGGCGTATAAGTCTGAGTTATATAAAATAAAATAAATAAATAAAGGTCCTGTACCTGCGACAGTAAATCTAGATACTGGAAATGAACAGTAGTATAGAGCACAAGGAAAACGCAAAACTATTTCCCTTTAGGTGAAATGGCTGGTCTTTATAATATTTACAGATCGAATCAAACCAAAATCATACAAACTGGGCAATCAATCCCTTCAAAATGTAAATTAAATGTTCCAGTCCCTTCACATTATCCCCTGCAATGTCCCTTTAAAGGTGCCCCCAAAGTCAGTGTTCCAAAAGTAATCCCGAAAAAAGTAATCAGAGTATCCAGATTAATCCAACTGCTGTAGATCCTCTTCTGTTCAATTTAGACAGTCCAAAAAACGTACAAAACAAAAAGGCAAAGCCTTGCTTACCGGAAAAATGAAAAAGTATCTGCTGCTCACCCCACCTTTAAGTCGGGCGTGGTCCGCTGGGTCCTTTGTTCACCAGCTCTGTTTGTTTGACAGAGCTCCAAGCCTCAGAAGCTGGCCTACCAAACTTTATTTCCTTCCCTTGGCAAAGTTCTTCGGTCAGACCGGCATTTGTTGCGTTTTACCTCTGAATTGGCATAGTATTGGCCTTTAAAAGAGTCTGTTTGGCAAAGAAAACTAGCAACACCAAACTCTCTCCTTACTGCCCAAAATGGAACCCAGGCTCGGCGCCTCACTTCCTGGTCTTTTATAGTTTCCTGGCAATATTTCTCACACACCTTTCCCCACAGCTCCCCTTGTGATCAACCCTTGTCATAACAGAACATTGATGACCATGGTTCAATTACACACAACACATTATCTTGTATATCCGTACACTACATTTCAGTGTTAAATATTCAACCTTGGTTTCACAAACATATTCCCCTGTTATTCCCCCAGTATGTTTAATTTTCTTTCATACTCATACCAGGCCAGGAAATACATTGTTTCACATTTCACATTTTATGTGGCAGTGTCACAACAGTACTATAGCGTAGAAATGTTCATGTAAAACTATTGGCCATGCACACAAACTCCTGTAAAAACTATTGTCCGTGTACACAGTGGTTATTTCAAGTGCGAGGAACTACAGGGCTGACAAGAGCCTAGTACAGCCTAGTACACCCTATTCTAGTATATACTCCTAGTATATCCTAGTATACCCATCTAAATACCCCTCTCTCCTAGTCTATTCTCCCACTAGGTTGGACTAGGCTAGACGTGGGTGTACATGGCTGTACTAGACTCTACTGGGCTTTAATAGGCTGTTTTCGGCTCTAGTAGACTGTGCTAGGCTGTACTAGGGTCTATTAAGCTGTATGAGGCAGTAAAGTACTATACCTAGAAATGTTCATGTAAAACTTTTGGCCGTGCACACTAACTCCTTTAAAAACGATTGCCCGTGTACATAGTGGTTATTCCCAAGTGCGAGGAAATACAGGGCTGACAAGAGCCTAGTACAGCCTAATAGAGGCTATTAGAGTCTAGCACAGCCTAGTACACCCCATTCTAGCCTGATCCAACCTAGTATAGCCTAGTACAGACACAAATACCCCACTCTCCAAGTCTATTCTCCCACTAGGCTGGACTAGGCTAGACGTGGGTGTACATGGCTGTACTAGACTACTAGGATCTAATAGGCTGTTTTCGGTTCTAGTAGACTGTGCTAGGCTGTACTAGGGTCTATTAGGCTGTACGAGGCAGTAAAGTACCCTAGTAGACCCTTGACGATCCTTCATTAACTGTGTGTGTGTGTGTGGTGTGTGTGTGTGTGTGTGTGTGTGTGTGTGTGTGTGTGTGTGTGTGTGTGTGTGTGTGTGTGTGTGTGTGTGTGTGTGTGTGTGTGTGTGTGTGTGTGCCAAATGGACCCTTACGAGAACCAAATGGACCCTTACACCTGTAAGCGTCCAATTGGTTCCATTCGTACCCTCTCAGAGTTAAGGGGGTGCTTACAAATAAAACATTTGAGAACCACTTGTACTTATTGGACTCATAATGTATATGGAGATCTCTGTATCTGCCTGTCTGCCTGTGTCTAGTGAAAACTGACTGTGAAAAGTGTACTGGTTAAGTAATCAACCAGGCAGGGTGGGGTTGCCATGGCAATCAATTGGCTGAGGCAGAGGCTGGGAATTCTACAGGTGAGGGGACTTAAGCTAATTAGGTCCACTGGCAGAGCCTGACCAAAGCCTTTTGTGGTGTTTCTCCAGCTGGAATAGGCTAGACTACTAGACTAGGGTGTACGGCTGTACTAGACTATATTTTACACGCACGCACGCACGCACGCACGCACGCACAGTTACATGGCTATACTAGGCTGGATCTGGTTGGGAAAGGCTAGAATAGGGTCTACTAGGCTGTACTGGACTATAATAGGCTCCATTAGGCTGTACTAGGCTCTTGTCAGCCCTGTAGGTCCTCACGCTTGAGATGAACCACTGTGTACACAGGCCATAGTTTTTACATGAGTTTGGGTGCACGGCCAATAGTTTTACATAGGCTATAGTACAGTAATGTCTCCTACAGCCTAATAGAGCCTAGTACAGGCTGTATTAGGCTATACTATGCTTGATCCTGCTGGAATAGGCTAGACTAGGGTGTACTACGCTGTACTGGACTCTAATAGGCTGTACTAGGCTCTTGTCAGCCCTGTAGCTCCTCACACTTGAAATTAACCACTGTGTACACAGGCAATAGATTTTACATGAGTTTGTGTGCACGGCCAATAGTTTTGAACGTGTGCGCGTGTGTGTGTGTGTGTTTAAGTGTGTGCGTGCGTGCGTGCGTGCGTGCGTGCGTGCGTGCGTGCGAGGAGTAGAGTAGCTTTGCCCTTACACCTGTAAGCGTCCATTTGGTTCCATTCGTACCCTCTCAGAGTTAAGGGGGTGCTTACAAATAAAACATTTGAGAACCACTTGTACTTATTGGACTCATAATGTATATGGAGATCTCTGTATCTGCCTGTCTGCCTGTGTCTAGTGAAAACTGACTGTGAAAAGTGTACTGGTTAAGTAATCAACCAGGCAGGTGTGGGGTTGCCATGGCAATCAATTGGCTGAGGCAGAGGCTGGGAATTCTACAGGTGAGGGGACTTAGGCTAATTAGGTCCACTGGCAGAGCCTGACCAAAGCCTTTTGTGGTGTTTCTCCAGCTGGAATAGGCTAGACTACTAGACTAGGGTGTACGGCTGTACTAGACTATATTTTACACGCACGCACGCACGCACAGTTAGATGGCTATACTAGGCTGGATCTGGTTGGGAAAGGCTAGAATAGGGTCTACTAGGCTGTACTGGACTATAATAGGCTCCATTAGGCCCTCACGCTTGAGATGAACCACTGTGTACACAGGCCATAGTTTTTACATGAGTTTGGGTGCACGGCCAATAGTTTTACATAGGCTATAGTACAGTAATGTCTCCTACAGCCTAATAGAGCCTAGTACAGGCTGTATGTATTAGGCTATACTATGCTTGATCCTGCTGGAATAGGCTAGACTAGGGTGTACTACGCTGTACTGGACTCTAATAGGCTGTACTAGGCTCTTGTCAGCCCTGTAGCTCCTCACACTTGAAATTAACCACTGTGTACACAGGCAATAGATTTTACATGAGTTTGTGTGCACGGCCAATAGTTTTGAACGTGTGCGTGTGTGTGTGTGTGTGTGTGTGTAAGTGTGTGTGTGTGTGTGTGTGCGTGCGTGCGTGCGTGCGTGCGTGCGTGCGTGCGTGCGTGCGAGGAGTAGAGTAGCTTTGCCCTTACACCTGTAAGCGTCCAATTGGTTCCATTCGTACCCTCTCAGAGTTAAGGGGGTGCTTACAAATAAAACATTTGAGAACCACTTGTACTTATTGGACTCATAATGTATATGGAGATCTCTGTATCTGCCTGTCTGCCTGTGTCTAGTGAAAACTGACTGTGTAAAGTGTACTGGTTAAGTAATCAACCAGGCAGGTGTGGGGTTGCCATGGCAATCAATTGGCTGAGGCAGAGGCTGGGAATTCTACAGGTGAGGGGACTTAGGCTAATTAGGTCCACTGGCAGAGCCTGACCAAAGCCTTTTGTGGTGTTTCTCCAGCTGGAATAGGCTAGACTACTAGACTAGGGTGTACGGCTGTACTAGACTATATTTTACACGCACGCACGCACGCACAGTTAGATGGCTATACTAGGCTGGATCTGGTTGGGAAAGGCTAGAATAGGGTCTACTAGGCTGTACTGGACTATAATAGGCTCCATTAGGCCCTCACGCTTGAGATGAACCACTGTGTACACAGGCCATAGTTTTTACATGAGTTTGGGTGCACGGCCAATAGTTTTACATAGGCTATAGTACAGTAATGTCTCCTACAGCCTAATAGAGCCTAGTACAGGCTGTATGTATTAGGCTATACTATGCTTGATCCTGCTGGAATAGGCTAGACTAGGGTGTACTACGCTGTACTGGACTCTAATAGGCTGTACTAGGCTCTTGTCAGCCCTGTAGCTCCTCACACTTGAAATTAACCACTGTGTACACAGGCAATAGATTTTACATGAGTTTGTGTGCACGGCCAATAGTTTTGAACGTGTGCGTGTGTGTGTGTGTGTGTGTGTGTAAGTGTGTGTGTGTGTGTGTGCGTGCGTGCGTGCGTGCGTGCGTGCGTGCGTGCGTGCGTGCGTGCGTGCGAGGAGTAGAGTAGCTTTGCCCTTACACCTGTAAGCGTCCAATTGGTTCCATTCGTACCCTCTCAGAGTTAAGGGGGTGCTTACAAATAAAACATTTGAGAACCACTTGTACTTATTGGACTCATAATGTATATGGAGATCTCTGTATCTGCCTGTCTGCCTGTGTCTAGTGAAAACTGACTGTGTAAAGTGTACTGGTTAAGTAATCAACCAGGCAGGTGTGGGGTTGCCATGGCAATCAATTGGCTGAGGCAGAGGCTGGGAATTCTACAGGTGAGGGGACTTAGGCTAATTAGGTCCACTGGCAGAGCCTGACCAAAGCCTTTTGTGGTGTTTCTCCAGCTGGAATAGGCTAGACTACTAGACTAGGGTGTACGGCTGTACTAGACTATATTTTACACGCACGCACGCACGCACAGTTAGATGGCTATACTAGGCTGGATCTGGTTGGGAAAGGCTAGAATAGGGTCTACTAGGCTGTACTGGACTATAATAGGCTCCATTAGGCCCTCACGCTTGAGATGAACCACTGTGTACACAGGCCATAGTTTTTACATGAGTTTGGGTGCACGGCCAATAGTTTTACATAGGCTATAGTACAGTAATGTCTCCTACAGCCTAATAGAGCCTAGTACAGGCTGTATGTATTAGGCTATACTATGCTTGATCCTGCTGGAATAGGCTAGACTAGGGTGTACTACGCTGTACTGGACTCTAATAGGCTGTACTAGGCTCTTGTCAGCCCTGTAGCTCCTCACACTTGAAATTAACCACTGTGTACACAGGCAATAGATTTTACATGAGTTTGTGTGCACGGCCAATAGTTTTGAACGTGTGCGTGTGTGTGTGTGTGTGTGTGTGTAAGTGTGTGTGTGTGTGTGTGCGTGCGTGCGTGCGTGCGTGCGTGCGTGCATGCGTGCGTGCGTGCGTGCGAGGAGTAGAGTAGCTTTGCCCTTACACCTGTAAGCGTCCAATTGGTTCCATTCGTACCCTCTCAGAGTTAAGGGGGTGCTTACAAATAAAACATTTGAGAACCACTTGTACTTATTGGACTCATAATGTATATGGAGATCTCTGTATCTGCCTGTCTGCCTGTGTCTAGTGAAAACTGACTGTGTAAAGTGTACTGGTTAAGTAATCAACCAGGCAGGTGTGGGGTTGCCATGGCAATCAATTGGCTGAGGCAGAGGCTGGGAATTCTACAGGTGAGGGGACTTAGGCTAATTAGGTCCACTGGCAGAGCCTGACCAAAGCCTTTTGTGGTGTTTCTCCAGCTGGAATAGGCTAGACTACTAGACTAGGGTGTACGGCTGTACTAGACTATATTTTACACGCACGCACGCACGCACGCACAGTTAGATGGCTATACTAGGCTGGATCTGGTTGGGAAAGGCTAGAATAGGGTCTACTAGGCTGTACTGGACTATAATAGGCTCCATTAGGCCCTCACGCTTGAGATGAACCACTGTGTACACAGGCCATAGTTTTTACATGAGTTTGGGTGCACGGCCAATAGTTTTACATAGGCTATAGTACAGTAATGTCTCCTACAGCCTAATAGAGCCTAGTACAGGCTGTATGTATTAGGCTATACTATGCTTGATCCTGCTGGAATAGGCTAGACTAGGGTGTACTACGCTGTACTGGACTCTAATAGGCTGTACTAGGCTCTTGTCAGCCCTGTAGCTCCTCACACTTGAAATTAACCACTGTGTACACAGGCAATAGATTTTACATGAGTTTGTGTGCACGGCCAATAGTTTTGAACGTGTGCGTGTGTGTGTGTGTGTGTGTGTATGTGTGTATGTGTGTGTGTGCGTGTGTGCGTGCGTGCGTGCGTGCGTGCGTGCGTGCGTGCGTGCGTGCGTGCGTGCGAGGAGTAGAGTAGCTTTGCCCTTACACCTGTAAGCGTCCATTTGGTTCCATTCGTACCCTCTCAGAGTTAAGGGGGTGCTTACAAATAAAACATTTGAGAACCACTTGTACTTATTGGACTCATAATGTATATGGAGATCTCTGTATCTGCCTGTCTGCCTGTGTCTAGTGAAAACTGACTGTGAAAAGTGTACTGGTTAAGTAATCAACCAGGCAGGGTGGGGTTGCCATGGCAATCAATTGGCTGAGGCAGAGGCTGGGAATTCTACAGGTGAGGGGACTTAAGCTAATTAGGTCCACTGGCAGAGCCTGACCAAAGCCTTTTGTGGTGTTTCTCCAGCTGGAATAGGCTAGACTACTAGACTAGGGTGTACGGCTGTACTAGACTATATTTTACACGCACGCACGCACGCACGCACGCACGCACGCACGCACGCACGCACGCACGCACGCACGCACGCATGCACGCACAGTTAGATGGCTATACTAGGCTGGATCTGGTTGGGAAAGGCTAGAATAGGGTCTACTAGGCTGTACTGGACTATAATAGGCTCCATTAGGCTGTACTAGGCTCTTGTCAGCCCTGTAGGTCCTCACGCTTGAGATGAACCACTGTGTACACAGGCCATAGTTTTTACATGAGTTTGGGTGCACGGCCAATAGTTTTACATAGGCTATAGTACAGTAATGTCTCCTAAAGCCTAATAGAGCCTAGTACAGGCTGTATTAGGCTATACTATGCTTGATCCTGCTGGAATAGGCTAGACTAGGGTGTACTACGCTGTACTGGACTCTAATAGGCTGTACTAGGCTCTTGTCAGCCCTGTAGCTCCTCACACTTGAAATGAACCACTGTGTACACGGGCAATAGTTTTTACATATGTTTGTGTGCACGGCCAATAGGCTATAGTACAGTAATGTCTCGTACAGCCTAATAGAGCCTAGTCCAGCCTACTAGAGCTGAATACAGCCTATTAGAGCCCAGTAGTCTAGTACAGCCTAGTATACCCACGTCTAGCCTAGTGTGGAGAATAGACTAGGAGAGGGGGGGAAGTTATATGGCTGTACTAGGCTATACTACGCTTGATCCGGCTAGACTAGGGTGTACTAGGCTCTTGTCAGCCCTGTAGTTCCTCACACTTGGGAATAACCACTGTGTACACGGCCAATAGTTTTTACAGGAGTGTGTGTGCATGGCCAATAGTTTTACATGAACATTTCTAGGATATAGTACTCTACTGCCTCGTACAGCCTAATAGACCCTAGTACAAACTAGCACAGTCTACTAGAGCCAAAAACAGCATATTAGAGCCCAGTAGAGTCTAGGACAGTCATGTACACCCACATCTAGCCTAGTCCAGCCTAGTGAGAGAATAGACTTGGAGAGGGGGGATTTTGGTGGCTGTACTAGGCTATACTAGGCTGGATCAGGCTGGAATAGGCTAGAATGCAGTGTACTAGGCTGCACTGGACTCTAATTGGCCCTATTAGGCTGTACCAGGCTCTTGTCAGCCCTGTAGTTCCACGCACTTGAGGTTAACCACTGCGTACACAGGCAATAGTTTTTACATGAGTTTGTGTGCTCGGACAATAGTTGTACATGGAACATTTCTAGGCTTTTGTACTTTACTGCCTTGTAAAGCCTAATATACCCTAGTACAGCCTAGCACAGTCTACTAGAGTCAAAAACAGCCTATTAGAGCCTTGTAGAGTCTAGTACAGCCATGTACACCCACGTCTAGCCTAGTCCAACCTAGTGGGAGAATAGACTTGGAGAGAGGGGTATTTAGATGGCTGTACTAGGCTATACTAGGCTGGATCAGGCCGGAATAGGCTAGAATAGGGTGTACTAGGCTGTACTAGGCTCTTGTCAGCCCTGTATTTCCTTGCACTTGGGAATAACCACTGTGTACACGGGCAATAGTTTTTACAGGAGTTAGTGTGCACGGCCAATAGTTTTACATGAACATTTCTAGGTATAGTACTTTACTGCCTCGTACAGCCTAATAGACCCTAGTACAGTCTACTAGAGCCAAAAACAGCCTATTAGAGCCCAGCAGAGCCTAGTCCAGCCTAGTGGGAGAATAGACTTGGAGAGAGGGGTATTTTGGTGGCTGTACTAGGCTATACTAGACTGGATCAGGCTGGAATAGGCTAGAATGCGGTGTCTAATAGGCCCTATTAGGCTGTACCAGGCTCTTGTCAGCCATGTAGTTCACGCACTTGAGGTTAACCACTGCGTAAGCAGGCAATAGTTTGTACATGAGTTTGTGTGCACGGACAATAGTTGTACATGGAACATTTCTAGGCTTTTGTAAAGCCTAATATACCCTAGTACAGCCTAGTACAGTCTACTAGAGCCAAAAACAACATTAGAGCCCAGTAGAGTCTAGGACAGCCATGTACACCCACGTCTAGCCTAGTCCAACCTAGTGGGAGAATAGACTAGGATGGGGGGGGGGGGGGGGGGGGGGGGTATTTAGATGGCTGTACTAGGCTGGAACAGGCTGGAATAGGCTAGAATAGGGTGTACTAGGCTGTACTAGACTTTAATAGGCTCCATTAAGCTGTACTAGGCACTTGGGAATAGCCACTGTGTGCACGGCCAATAGTTTTACATGAACATTTCTAGACTTTAATGGCTGTAATAGACTTGTCCGTGATAAGAGCTTCTCTTCACACGGGTGGGATTGTTTTCTATTAGCCTGCCGTGTACACCATTCTTTTTCTGTGTGACTGCCATGCAGGCAAACACGTGTGGCTCAGCCAGGAATGGTGTGCTTATCAAAATATTTCCATTATGCGTTACCATGGCGAGGTATTTCGCAATAAACGATGTCCAAAACCCATCAAGGACCCCAGGGGGTCCCCAAACCACACTTTGCTAACCAGTGTTGGACCCCATCGAGACCCATCAAGGACCCCATGGAGTCCCCGAACCACACTTTGATAACCAGCGTTGGACCCCATCAAGGACCCCATGGGGTCCCCGAACCACACTTTGATAACCAGCGTTGGACCCCATCGAGACCCATCAAGGACCCCATGGGGTCCCCGAACCACACTTTGCTAACCAGTGTTGGACCCCATCGAGACCCATCAAGGACCCCATGGAGTCCCCGAACCACACTTTGATAACCAGCGTTGGACCCCATCAAGGACCCCATGGGGTCCCCGAACCACACTTTGATAACCAGCGTTGGACCCCATCGAGACCCATCAAGGACCCCATGGGGTCCCCGAACCACACTTTGATAACCAGCGTTGGACCCCATCGAGACCCATCAAGGACCCCATGGGGTCCCCGAACCACACTTTGATAACCAGTGTTGGACCTCATCGAAACCCATCAAGGACCCCAAGGGGTCCCCGAACCACACTTTGATAACCAGTGTTGGACCTCATCGAAATCCATCAAGGACCCCAGGGGGTCCCCGAACCACACTTTGATAACCAGTGTTGGACCTCATCGAGACCCATCAAGGACCCCATGGGGTCCCCGAACCACACTTTGATACCCAGTGTTGGACCTCATCGAGACCCATCAAGGACCCCATGGGGTCCCCGAACCACACTTTGATAACCAGTGTTGGACCTCATCGAGACCCATCAAGAACCCCATGGGGTCCCCGAACCACACTTTGATAACCAGTGTTGGACCTCATCGAGACCCATCAAGGACCCCAAGGGGTCCCAGAACCACACTTTGATAACCAGTGTTGGACCTGATCGAAACCTATCAAGGACCCCAGGGGGTTTCCGGACCACACTTTGATAACCAGTGTTGGACCCCATCGAGACCCATCAAGGACTCCATGGGGTCCCCGGACCACACTTTGATAACCAGTGTTGGACCTCATCGAGACCCATCAAGGACCCCATGGGGTCCCCGAACCACACTTTGCTAACCAGTGTTGGACCCCATCGAGACCCATCAAGGACCCCATGGGGTCCCCGAACCACACTTTGATAACCAGCGTTGGACCCCATCGAGACCCATCAAGGACCCCATGGGGTCCCCGAACCACACTTTGATAACCAGCGTTGGACCCCATCGAGACCCATCAAGGACCCCATGGGGTCCCCGAACCACACTTTGATAACCAGCGTTGGACCCCATCGAGACCCATCAAGGACCCCATGGGGTCCCCGAACCACACTTTGATAACCAGCGTTGGACCTCATCGAAACCCATCAAGGACCCCAAGGGGTCCCCGAACCACACTTTGATAACCAGTGAAGGACCCCATCGAGACCCATCAAGGACCCCAGGGGATCCCCGGACCACACTTTGATAACCAGTGTTGGACCTCATCGAGACCCATCAAGGACCCCATGGGGTCCCCGAACCACACTTTGATAACCAGTGTTGGACCTCATCGAGACCCATCAAGGACCCCATGGGGTCCCCGAACCACACTTTGATAACCAGTGTTGGACCCCATCGAGACCCATCAAGGACCCCATGGGGTCCCCGAACCACACTTTGATAACCAGTGAAGGACCCCATCGAGACCCATCAAGGACCCCAGGGGGTCCCCGAACCACACTTTGATAACCAGCGTTGGACCCCATCGAGACCCATCAAGGACCCCAGGGGGTCCCCGAACCACACTTTGATAACCAGCGTTGGACCCCATCAAGGACCCCATGGGGTCCCCGAACCACACTTTGATAACCAGCGTTGGACCCCATCGAGACCCATCAAGGACCCCATGGGGTCCCCGAACCACACTTTGCTAACCAGTGTTGGACCCCATCGAGACCCATCAAGGACCCCATGGAGTCCCCGAACCACACTTTGATAACCAGCGTTGGACCCCATCAAGGACCCCATGGGGTCCCCGAACCACACTTTGATAACCAGCGTTGGACCCCATCGAGACCCATCAAGGACCCCATGGGGTCCCCGAACCACACTTTGATAACCAGCGTTGGACCCCATCGAGACCCATCAAGGACCCCATGGGGTCCCCGAACCACACTTTGATAACCAGTGTTGGACCTCATCGAAACCCATCAAGGACCCCAAGGGGTCCCCGAACCACACTTTGATAACCAGTGTTGGACCTCATCGAAATCCATCAAGGACCCCAGGGGGTCCCCGAACCACACTTTGATAACCAGTGTTGGACCTCATCGAGACCCATCAAGGACCCCATGGGGTCCCCGAACCACACTTTGATACCCAGTGTTGGACCTCATCGAGACCCATCAAGGACCCCATGGGGTCCCCGAACCACACTTTGATAACCAGTGTTGGACCTCATCGAGACCCATCAAGAACCCCATGGGGTCCCCGAACCACACTTTGATAACCAGTGTTGGACCTCATCGAGACCCATCAAGGACCCCAAGGGGTCCCAGAACCACACTTTGATAACCAGTGTTGGACCTGATCGAAACCTATCAAGGACCCCAGGGGGTTTCCGGACCACACTTTGATAACCAGTGTTGGACCCCATCGAGACCCATCAAGGACTCCATGGGGTCCCCGGACCACACTTTGATAACCAGTGTTGGACCTCATCGAGACCCATCAAGGACCCCATGGGGTCCCCGAACCACACTTTGCTAACCAGTGTTGGACCCCATCGAGACCCATCAAGGACCCCATGGGGTCCCCGAACCACACTTTGATAACCAGCGTTGGACCCCATCGAGACCCATCAAGGACCCCATGGGGTCCCCGAACCACACTTTGATAACCAGCGTTGGACCCCATCGAGACCCATCAAGGACCCCATGGGGTCCCCGAACCACACTTTGATAACCAGCGTTGGACCCCATCGAGACCCATCAAGGACCCCATGGGGTCCCCGAACCACACTTTGATAACCAGCGTTGGACCTCATCGAAACCCATCAAGGACCCCAAGGGGTCCCCGAACCACACTTTGATAACCAGTGAAGGACCCCATCGAGACCCATCAAGGACCCCAGGGGATCCCCGGACCACACTTTGATAACCAGTGTTGGACCTCATCGAGACCCATCAAGGACCCCATGGGGTCCCCGAACCACACTTTGATAACCAGTGTTGGACCTCATCGAGACCCATCAAGGACCCCATGGGGTCCCCGAACCACACTTTGATAACCAGTGTTGGACCCCATCGAGACCCATCAAGGACCCCATGGGGTCCCCGAACCACACTTTGATAACCAGTGAAGGACCCCATCGAGACCCATCAAGGACCCCAGGGGGTCCCCGAACCACACTTTGATAACCAGCGTTGGACCCCATCGAGACCCATCAAGGACCCCAGGGGGTCCCCGAACCACACTTTGATAACCAGCGTTGGACCCCATCGAGACCCATCAAGGACCCCATGGGGTCCCCGAACCACACTTTGATAACCAGCGTTGGACCCCATCGAGACCCATCAAGGACCCCAGGGGGTCCCCGTACCACACTTTGATAACCAGCGTTGGACCCCATCGAGACCCATCAAGGACCCCATGGGGTCCCCGAACCACACTTTGTTAACCAGCGTTGGACCCCACCGAGACCCATCAAGGACCCCATGGGGTCCCCGAACCACACTTTGATAACCAGCGTTGGACCCCATCGAGACCCATCAAGGACCCCATGGGGTAACCGAACCACACTTTGATAACCAGCGTTGGACCCCATCGAGACCCATCAAGGACCCCTGGGGGTCCCCGAACCACACTTTGATAACCAGCGTTGGACCCCATCGAGACCCATCAAGGACCCCATGGGGGTCCCCGAACCACACTTTGATAACCAGCGTTGGACCCCATCGAGACCCATCAAGGACCCCATGGGGGTCCCCGAACCACACTTTGATAACCAGCGTTGGACCCCATCGAGACCCATCAAGGACCCCATGGGGGTCCCCGAACCACACTTTGATAACCAGTGTTGGACCACATCGAAACCTATCAAGGATCCCAGGGGGTCCCCGAACCACACTTAAGTGTTGGACCCCATAGAAAGTCCTTTCTAGGCTGGAGTAGGCTAGACTATGGCTCTCTGCTGCCCCCCGTTGACAAAATGTTGTAAACACAGACAGGTTCACGAAAAGCAGTGGCGCGTGTTCACGCTCCGGATGAACTATGGGAAGTGTTCCCTGCCGGGTGCACCGGCACTAGTTTGTATACGGGCCATAGTTTCTTACCATTGAAACAACCTGCTGTGAACACCACTTTAATTGTTATTATTATTATTATTATTATTATCACTATTTTGCTGGCTGGCAGTTCTTGATGTCTTTGACAGTGTCCTGTTAGTTGGCACACTCGGACCCCACTCTGGTCAGAAGTTCCTGTGCTTGCTGCACCTTGTCAGAGAGCAGGCTGATGTTGTCCGCATAGTCCAGATCTGTGAGAGAGCATACACACACAGAGCAGCAGAGGCGTTGTGGTGATGCCAGTGGTGAGCGTACCTCATGGCACGCTCTGCTTGCGCAGGTAGGCCACATGCAGGCCTACTTGTGTGCAAGGCGCAAGTTGGCATCTCGAGAGAGTGCATTTCTATGTTGATTATGTTGTTCGTATGTCAGGCTACTCTCAATGATATGGGCTACCAACTAAACCCTAAAAGAAGCTCTCGTCATCCTGCTAAATACATAACTGACACTGACTTCGCTGATGATATCACGCTTAGCAGTTAATCATTGGAATACGCTCAGGCTCTCCTTCAGTCTATTGAGCAGGCCTCCAACTGTGTTGGTCTTTTTCTTTTTCTCAATGAGACAAAATCTGAATTCATACATTTATGCAAATTCAACAATAACCACGTCATCAAAACACTTAACAACACTCCTCTGAAACTGTTTGATGTATTTGGGTTCCTATATATCTTCTTCCCAAAAGGACTTTCAAACTAGGATGGGTATGGCCTGGTCAGCCTGCAATGACATGCATAAGATCTGGTCACCCCAGCTTATAGTAAGAGGTTCAAAGTCAAAATATTTGTGTTGTGATGACGGAATTGGCCGCATGTCCGGGTTCACAATGGGGCTCTATGGGCTGGCTACTAGACTATAGTCCGATCCAGAAGAACACAGTTTGCCGGCCACTGCTACAGAGCTGATAATGAGTTTATATCTTCCCTTATTCTCTGGAATCCTGCCTCAAAGCAGACCAGAGGTAGAAAACTGTCGTTCCCTGATGTGATCGCTAGGGACACATGCATCAGTAAGCAGGAACTGCATGGGATGGCAATGAAGGACCGGGAAGTCTGGCGTGGCATTGTGAAATCCATGATCTCGACCGCGGTGGAAAAATGATGATGATGGTAGACTGTTGTATAGCTTCACATCTGCCCGCGTTAGCTTTAGGAACCCTATTACACCAACTGTCGGCTGGCTACACTCGTAAACTCCCATTCAGTCTGAATGATGTGGGCTTGTATCTGCGGATTGCGTTCTCAACACACAGCTCTGTCTTATGGAAGTCCATTCGTCTGATCCTGCGCACTAAAGTTGACTGTTCACCCGCCAACACCCTTCATCCATGTGTTTTCTGAATGAATGACTTCTGTGTGTGTGTGTGTGTGTGTGTGTGTGTGTGTGTGCGTGTGCGTGTGCGTGTGCGCGTGCGCATGCGCTATCTACAGGGAAAGTGGGGCTTTCTATATTGTAACAAAAGGCCTTTGGCAGACAGGGCAGAATGTAATTTCCCATTCCAGGGGTAAGAGCATGCAAGGGTTGCCTGAACATGTTTTGTTTAGGCCTTGTTTCCAGTGGTGTACTCACATTTTGTACTTGAGTAAAAGTATCAACACTGCAATTTAGATCAAATAGTACAAAAGTATTGGTACCGAAAGGTACTAAAGTGGCTACTAAAGTGCCAAAAGTACAATGTAGCCTACTCTTTATGCAGAATGTCCCATTTCAAGTTTTCACATCTTTTGAAAATGGACGAAATGTATATAGGGCTGAAGTGGTTAATGTCTGTTTTGTAATACTAATCAAAGTAACTAGTAAATAACGTTTTGAAATACATGTAGTGGAGTAAAAGGAAAGTACAGTATAGGCCTACTTAAGTAAATGTATAGTTATACTTTCCATGCACCACTCCTTGTTTCTAAAGTGTAGTTACATGAGTAAAACAGAATTATTATTTTTGAGTGGTGCAACCACTCCAAGGAACAGCAATGTCCGTGTTAACCTATGTGTGTGGCTATGTGTGTGGCTATGAGTACCAGTAGGGGCAAAAGTGGCGCTGTTGTGCCAGAAACAGAGAGAGAGAGATAGTGTTGCACTGTTGCCTAGTGCTAATTACAGAGAGAGAGAGAGAGAGAGAGAGAGAGAGAGAGAGAGAGAGAGAGAGAGAGAGAGAGAGAGAGAGGCAGGGGGAGAGGGGATAGGGGATAGGGGGGAGGGGAGTTGCACCACTCAGTTCACACAGGTGTGATTTTTTAATCCAAAATGAGTTAATAGCAAAGGCAGATTCTTCACATACTAGAGCATGTCTGAAATAAATATCAGAGCTGAACCATCGACAATTTTTCTAATGGCCGACGCACTATACAGATTGAATGTGCTCATCAGCAATTTAAGTACTGTACTTGTCTAAATGTACTTAGTTACTTTCTACCACGGTCTGAGGGGGACGATGACGACAACACGTTCCTTAAAGATGGGATGCCGATATTTTTTACAGTTTCATGTTTATGAGGTGACAGTACTTCATTAGACCCCTTGGTGTGGTTGTTATGTGCAATGATGTCTTCCCTTTGTATTCAGGGTTTATTCCTGGAGGCTGAAACCTTGACAGTCGAACAGTGATATAGTGACATCACAATATCATCCCCTCTCCTATCCCATAATGCTTTGGTGCACTGCTCCTCCTTGTGGATAGGGGGAGCTGTCTTACTGAGACAACATGTAGTCCAGGAAGTAAGTGCGCCATGATATCATGGACACTTTGAAATACTAAAATATCTAAAAACACATATTACCCACATGATAAAACCCCCAATAAGATCTGGTTGCAAAAGGGGTGAAGTGTCCCTTTAATGGCTGTTGGTAGGGCTTTCCACATTTTAGTGGCGTAGGAGCGAAATTAATTGAACCCCTTGTTTGAGCCGAATCTGGGTTGCATGTGGATTGTGGAACTCCCTCTGGTGTTGTCACAACCTGTACTGTCAATCTGTCATGATCTATATTTATGTGTACTCTTATTATTGTGTAGTTGTGTTCCTAGTGTTTCCTGTCTGCTCCATTTGTTGATACCTGCCTTGTCTCACCAGTCTGCATTGTAATTCACCTGTGTCCTGTAACCTGTTCAGTGTCAGCCAATCATGTGTTGATTGTAGTTATGTTGCACCTGTGTCTAGTTAGTCTTTGTCTATTTATAACTCCCAGTGTTCAGTGTTCCCTTGTCAGATTATAGTTTATGACTTGGTGTGTCCAGCCCGTGTATGTCCTGTGTTAGTCAATAAATCTCAATTGAACTTCATCTGCCTGCCTTCCTGTGTGGTTCTGCACTTGGGTCCAACGCTTGTCTCATGCCGTGACAGGTGTTGTGGGTGTGGACATCATACAGTGCTGGAATTGGAACCCAAACGCATTCCTATTTCAGTCTAGTTTTTACCAGCTGCTATGCAATGGCAAGCTGAGTATATCATTGATGTCCAAGCCAGTACACTAGTCTAGTAGTCCAGTTGGCTCTCCCATTGGCTGACATCGCTGTGCTAGTCGAGTTGGCTTTCTCATTGGCTAAACCGCAATGTGCTGTTTCTGTGCGTGCGTGTGCCTTTTGTAAGCCCGGGTTTCACTCCATGAGAACTTAGTGGCTGCATACAGTACAAGAGGAAATTGAGAACTTCGTTGTGAACTTTGTATTTCTTGTTATGATACTATGAAACAAGCGGATATTTGTATGTGCATGTGCACACCGCAAATGTGTCTGGGCGGAAACGAACGACTCAGAACACAATAGTTGCGCCTTAAATAATTTTGGTTCCTACCTAAACTACTGCACTGAAACTGACACAGACCCCCGCAGGTAATAATATTGCAGCTGGTAATTCATTGATTTAATCAATTCTTGTTTACTTGTTGCCAGTCATAGGCATATAGTCACCATAGCTTAGTTTTTTGTCAGGTGAAACATGACATACAACAGTCCCGTGTTTATTAGCGACCTAGTCATGATTGACTGCCCCTAAGCCAATGGGAGTCTGACCCCATACTCTGAAACGCTGCCTAAGCCAATGGAAGTCTGACCCCATACTCTGAAACGCCGCCACCCAATCGCATAGTAGCGACCTAGTCATGATTGCCTGCACCCAGACTACACTCTGCAACCATAGACCTATATAAACACTGAAGCGTGGAGCGGAGCGCATGATAACAATCATAACACCGCCTAATGTTATGAGCTAACTGGAGAGCAGGAAAAAAGAAAAAAAGGGGGACAGATGCACAACGGAGACGGCGCTTGTTTCACCTGACAAATATGACTATATGTCATCATTTCTTGTTTTATTTAGTTTTCGTCAGTGAAAAAAGAGCATGAGCATTTTTCGTCATAGTTGTATTTGACAGAATTAGCAGTGTAAACATGATTGACACAACGTTCCAGCTTTCCAGACACAACGTTCCAGGTCCTATATACACATTTGTACAAGAGCCTTTAAGAATGGAGTATAGCGTTTGTTCAACGCACATCTGTTTTCTCCTTACAGCTGTCAATCTGTGACTTCATGAGCTCTTAGCCAATCACCGGTGGTTACAAGACCACGGAGGCGGGTCCACAGCCAGAGCATGGACGCCTGCAGTAACCGACATCAACCAGCCCTGACCAGGGGGGCGCTGTTTCTCCTGCTGCTGTCCAGGCTGCTGCTACCCACACATGCAGACAGTAAGTACAGTACAAGTATATACTAAAGTATTCAAAAGTATACAAATTACCTGGGGCATTTTCTTTTATCTTGTATTGAAACTCAAACATAGTCAAAGAGGTATATTCAGTGATTTCACTTAATTCAAATATCACTTATTTTTTCTTATTTTTTGGATAATCCTCCCTACTATAAAGTGTGCTGACCATATAAGGAGTTCCTCCCTGTCCCCAGTGAGCCCCCTGTGGTAAAAAAAAACCCTAGTTTCGGTTTGGGCTTTGGGTGGCAAAGCCTTCATCCAATCAGGATGAGAGGGGCCTTCCTCCAATCATGATCGAGTGGGGAGGGCCTTGGTGCACATGCTGTTGGTCTGTTGTACTTCCCCCACTGTAGAGCGTTTGCATGTGCACATCTTGTTACCGGGGCGGACCGGGGTTTTTTCCAAATCACCCAAATCACTCAATGCTCCTTTAATTCAAATATCACTTATTTTTTTGTTTTGTTGTGATAATCCTCCCTACTATAGAGTGTGCTGACCATATAAGGAGTTCCTCCCTGTCCACAACTAACCCCTGGGGGTCAAAAAACCTTAGGTTTCGTTTTTGGCTACATGGCCCAGCCTTCATCCAATCAGAATAGAGAGTGGCCTTCCACCAATCATGATCGAGCGGGGGCGGGCCTTGGTGTGTGTGCTGTTGGTGCCCCCCCCACTGTAGTGCGTGCATGTGCACATCTTGTTACCGGGGCGGACCGGGGTTTCTTCCAAATCACCCAAATCACTGAATGCTCCTTTAAGATCGTAGATATACAAGCTTGTAGATCTGCTATTTTCACTATTATCTGAAATTTGGTGGTTAATAGGTGGTTAATAGGCTACATAACATTGCATGTTTTTGCAAGTTTGGGTCCAAAGAGTCCCTTCTCAGAAATGTATACCTACGAAACATTGTGAGCGCATAAATCGTCATGACGTATTTAATGTTTTGCTACCTTTGTGTGACACTGTACTATTGTGCCGGCAGTTTCAGACGTTATCAGACGATCAGTCGTAAGATATTACTCTGCCAAAACTGTAATATTATAACTTTGTAAAACAAAATAGCACATTACACATTACATATGACTTAGGATTTGTTGGCTACCGTTTGGAAACATTTTGTTTAAAGGTCGAGAGAGAGGGGCAAAGGAATATGTAATATAATATGTCATGTAATATATTACTCTTGATTCCAAGTAATGAGTGATATCATATTATTACATTACATTCGGTTGATAACATTGGAAGCGGGTGCTTTAGTCTGTGTCATCATGGCTAATGTATGTGGAATTTCTTAGAAATTCAACATGCAAAGTAGAATGATATATCAATTCAAAGTATGGAGAGAGAGAGAGAGAGAGAGAGAGAGAGAGAGGTTTAATAAGTCATTTGCACAAATTAACATTCTGTGGGGGCATGCACTAAAAGGTCCATGACCTCTAGTCTGTGAGTGCATAGTATGCATTTAGAGAAACCACGATTATGCTGGATAGAGTGTATAACAGTAAATAATACTTAAGCACTGAATAAGAGTGTGTGTGTGTGTGTGTGTGTGTGTGTGTGTGTGTGTGTGTGTGTGTGTGTGTGTGTGTGCGTGTGCGTGTGTGCGTGTGCGTGTGTGCAACATTGCACGCGCGTGCGTGCGTGCGGGAAAAGAAAATGAAATGTGCATGATGTTTTTCAACTTGACAATAAGCTTGGTTATTATAGTCTTATGATGTCATAATGCCAGTGGCATCGCATGATATGTCATATAGCCTTCATCTGTGAGGCATGATTAGCTCATTCAGTATATTGTATTTTTTAACTATGTCTCAGTAACTTCAATATGCACTATAGTCTGGATGGCCACATTCAAGCAAATGTGCATTGACTGTTTGTTTGTTTGATTGATTGATTATATGATGATAATTAATTTAATAAAGCTGACGGGGAATGTATTAGGAATGTCAAATGTAAAAAAGAAAAAAAGGAAAATAGGTAGATGATGGATGATTTTCCGTCACAGTTTTGGTCAAACTAAATCAACACTGGCCTAAATGTATTTTTTGGTTACCTCCAAGCACTGGGTAGTGGCAATGGTGGAAAAAGTAGTAAATGTTTTACTTAAGTAAAAGTATAAATACTGCAATGTCACAAGTAGAAGTCCTGTATTCAAAATGTACTCAAGTAAAAGTACAAAGGTATCGGCAGCAAAATGTACTTAAAGTACTAAAAGGAAAAGTACGCGTACTCATATTGCAGAATGTCCCATTTTGCACGTTCAAAATGTGAAGAAAAAAAACAAAACATCTGAAAATTGCCGATATACAAGCTCACAATGCGTCGCATCGTGACGCATTGTGAGCTTGTAGATCTGCAATTTTCAAATGACCATAATGTATACAGGGTTGAAGTGGTTAATGTATATTTTCTAATCAAAATAAAAATCTCCAAAGTAACTAGTAGTAACTAAAGTTACGAGTTAGAAGTAAAAGTATTGGAAATTGGAAATCCTCAAGTAAAGTACAAATACCTCAAAATTGTACTTATGTACATGTACTTATACTTTCCAAGCACTGGGTAGTCTGGGTACACACACATGCTGTGGCACGGGAACAATTTCATCATCATCAATTTTCGACCGCGGTCGAGATCATGGATTTCACAATGCCACACCAGACTTTCCGGTCCTTCATTGCCACCCCCAGTTCCTGCTTACTGATGCATGTGTCCCTAGCGATGACATCAGGGAACGACAGTGTTCTACCTCTGGTCTGCTTTGAGGCAGGATTCCAGAGAAGAAGGGAAGATATAACCTCATTGTCAGCTCTGTAGCAGTGGCCGGCAAACTGTGTTCTTCTGGATCGGACTAGTGAAGAAACACGGGGAAGGTTGTCATATATTAGATTAGTCGATGGGTGGCTCTTCCAAGACAGATTTTGCGCTCTCATTAGAAGGCGGGTGTAAGTGCCATCCAACCGTTTCTCTAATTTCTTTGAAAGTGTCCATGTCTCAGAGCCATAGAGTAGAATCGGCACAGCGGTCGTCCTAAATAAACAATTTACTCACTCGTTCAAAGTTCAAACCATTCATCAAACCTTCTTGTAACAGCAGAGGGATGTTGGCAGCAGGCTTTGAACTCCTCTGTAGGGACAGAGTGACGCTTCACCAGCCAAACAAACACTGTGTGTTACAAAGAATAACACACACTCGACAATGTGTCCATGTGTCGTACTGCGTTTAGTTTACACAATCGCTCTGTTATTTCTATATCTGTCAATGCAACACTGTGTGTGTTGTGAAATTATACTCTATGACGCGTTGTAACGCTGAGAGTGTACACATGGAACTGAATGGGCCCTTACAGGTCTAACTCTGAGAGTGTACAAATGGAACCAAATGGACCCCTACGGGTCCGTAACTCTGAGAGTTCACAAATGGAACCAAATGGACCCTTACGGGCAGAGCCGGATTTACCCTGCTGAGGGCGGAAAAAATTTGGGCTATTTTGTTTTCATTTTGGGGTACCCAGGCCCCTAAAAAGAGAGGCAGGCAGGCAGAAGCTCTCAATGGTTTAACCATAATACAACTAAATACAATAACAATACACACATTTCACTTGAATTGGATTTCATTTTACAATTTTATAATTAAAAAGTCGGGGGGGCCCCCGGGCTTCAGCCCACCCTAGCCCAACGGTAAATCCGCCTCTGCTTACGGGTCTGTGACTCTGAGAGTGTACAAATGGAACCAAATGGACCCTTACTATGGTCTGTAACTCTGAGAGTGTACGAATGGAACCAAATGGACCCTTACGGGTCTGTAACTCTGAGGCCCTCATTTATCAACCGTGCGTACGCCAAAATATGGGTGTACGCCGAAATTACCGCAATTTTCGGCATTTACGATTTGCGCCAACGTCTGAATTTGGAACTTGAGCCAAGACAAAAACCACGTCTGGTCGGGAGCTGTCGTACGCTTTGTCCTCACCTGTTTTTCTGTCGTAGAACAGCGGAGCAGCATTGTTTGACCAGCTGAGAGGCTGTCACATGCATCGAAACATAATGTATTCACTCCTAAAATGTTTATATAAAACAGGTATGTATATGGGCTAAATGTAAAAAATAAAAAAAAAGTAAAGGAATACATCAACGATGTGTCTTTGTGTCATATGAAATTAGTAGGAGATTTCCAACTTTACAAGCAAGCAATTAAAATCGCGCATTTAAAAACAATGTTGCAAGTTACTGTAGATGCGTAAGCCATTTAAACAGTGTTTTGCATGATGAGCGCATACATGCGAGGATTTGGGCTGTCTGTGCTGAAATATTTCCATGACGGGACGTTGGAGAGTATAGTGCAGTGCTGCAGCGCGGAGAGTCCCAACATGGGTAGCCTACTGTAGCCTAATCTACAGCATGCCGATGTCTTTCTGGAGTTACAGTATGTGCAATCTCCTCCTCGTTTAATAAACCCGACGCGTCGCTCGAATGCCAAATGTGCCGTGCCAGCGCAAGTGGGAACGCATCGGAGATAGTATAGGCTAAGCCAGCCTGCAGCCCACCACCACCACTGTCCAGTGCCACATAAGGCTACGGTTTTGGCTGCAATATTCATATAATTGACAGTTGACAGCGAGGCAATTTAAATAGACTGAACGTGCAAACTGCATGGTCAATTGGTCACGGTGTCACGGACGGACCACAGTGATAGAGAGACAGACAGGACAGGAGATGCACCTTGCAAAACAGCAGCGTGTGTGCGCGCCTATTTGTTATATAATTCATGGTTCACAGGTTCAGGTTTTCGTTCACTAATATATCTTGTTGTATATTAAATGAATAAAGACTTTAATAATTGAATATAGGCCTACAACTAACAACACAGTGACAGTTGCTTGCAAATTGCGATATGTGCGTGCGTGCGTGCGTGCGGGGGGGTGGGGCGGGCAGCAAGGGAAGCGAAGCGAGAGGAGAAACAGACAGGGTAGTCCTACAGCTTTATTTAATTCATGCAGGTTTATTTATTTAAGATACAACAAGTTGCGTGTGCGTGCGTGCGTCTGTGTGTGTGTATGGGAGGGGGGCAGGGGCAGCAAGGCAACTTAGGCAAGCGAGTGAAACTTTTTTTCTTCCTGTAACCATGGTTTCCAGGTCGTATTGCAGTTGTTCATGTCGCAAAAACGAGGGCGAGGCTTGATTTCATAGGGCGTGCCAGATTGATTTCAGCCGTCACATTTATCACTGCTAGGAATGAAATTAGGAAGGAACAGCTGTCTGCGATCACTTTGTAAATGCCGACCCGACGTGGGTGTACTACGAATCCTACACTCGAATTTGGGGCAGATTTTACACTCAATTGATAAATGAGGGCCTGAGAGTGTACAAATGGAACCAAATGGACCCTTATGGGTCTGTAACTCGTGAGTGTACAAATGGAACCAAATGGACCCTTACAGGTCTGTAACTCTGTGTACAAATGGAACCGAATGGGCTCTTACGGGTCTGTAACTCTGAGAGTGTACACATGGAACCAAATGGACCCTTATGGGTCTGTAACTCTGAGTGTACAAATAGATGGACGCTTACGGGTCTGTAACTCTGAGAGTGTACGAATGGAACCAAATGGACCCTTACTATGGTCTGTAACTCTGAGAGTGTACGAATGGGGCAGCAGTGGCCTAAGGGTTAGAGGAGCGCCCTTGTTGCCGAAAGGTTGCCAGTTCGATTTCCCGGATGGGCAGGAATAATCTGGGTGGGGAAGTGATTGTCATCACTCACCCAACACCGCTGAAGTGTCCTTGAGCAAGGCACTGAACCCCAAACTGCTCCCCCTGGAGCTGCTTAGTGGCCAACAGTATAAGACTGTGGTTGTACTGGTCAGCTCCCAGGTTTTAATGTGTGTGTGTGTGTGTGTGTGTGTGTGTGTGTGTGTGTGTGTGTGTGTGTGTGTGTGTGTGTGTGTGTGTGTGTGTGTGTGTGTGCATGTATGTGTTTCTATGTGCAGGGCGTTGCTGAAAATGAGCACCTGTGCTCAGCTACTTCCCTGGGTAAATAAAGAATTTAAATGGACCCTTACGGGTCAGTGAGACCCCATAGGCCTATCTCACAGCATTTCCCCGCCCCCCTTTCCACGCCCCCTTTTGGAGCAGTGGTGTTATTTTTTCTGCGGTCCATAGGCTTCCATGTTAAAAGAGGTATTTTCACAAGCCATAAACTACTGTTTTGTAAGGTTTGTAAGGTTTATTCTACTTATTTGAGTTGTTATACCATTGTGTTTTCTTCATATTATTATCGGTCTTTGACATTTTAACATTAGGAAATGTACTTAGATTCTCCAGAGAAAAAAAGTGTAAATGCTAATGGTTAAAATGACACCACTAGCTCCGGAAGGGGGCGTGGAAAGGGGGCTGTGAGATAGGCCTATAGAGCGTCGCAGTCCCGCCTCCTACCCTGGACCTAGGACAAATAAAGAGGATGGTGCACGGAGGTGCGGCCCACTCTCCTGCGGGAGGTTTGCACATGCTCAGTGAAAACAGGAACTGCGATGATGGAGTGTTCCAGCAGAGGTGCTAGAGGTGCATGAGAGTTGCTGACCCTGAACTGAAATAATAAAAAGGATATCACAAAAAGAGAATAGTACAAAGTTGATTTTGTTTTTATTTTAAAAAGTAAGTCAATTTCATAACTGCATGTGGAAAGAAATGTTGTGTATAACAGACTGAAAGATAAAGGACAAGTACATTTACTAAATGTTAATGCTTTTGTATATTTTCTTTTGTGGATTTTCCATGTTCTTTAATTAGTACATGTGTCAAACTTTTATTTTTGTGAAATGACAAAGAAACATGGATACTGTTCATTCAAATGCTGTGGATGATATAAAACATTTGAAAAGGGAAGGGTGACTGCTGTTTAATTCTCAACTGTTCTGGATCTCATTATTTACATGAAAGTTATGAGCTTTCTATCTAGCACCTCTGCTGGGACACTCCATCATCGCAGTTCCTGTTTACACTGAGCATGTGCAAACCTCCCGCAGGAGAGTGGGCCGCACCTCCGTGCACCATCCTCTTTATTTGTCCTAGCCCTGGACCAGGAAATGAAACCCAATGCATTTTCCTCATAGACATTTCTTAAAGTATTTATTTAAAGACGGTTACGCCGCGGACAAAGCCAACTCGAGTCGTGACCACTCATGACAACACAAACAATATTTTGGACCAAACAAATAATTACAAAGAAGAAAAACAACAACAAAAATTGTTGTAACCTGCCGTTTTTTTCTTCTTTCTAATTATTTGTTTGGTCCAAAATATTGTTTGTGTTGTCATGAGTGGTCACGACTCGAGTTGGCTTTGTCCGCGGCGTAACCGTCTTTAAATAAATAATAATAATAAATAAAAATGCATTGGGTTTCATTTCCTGGTCCAGGGTAGGAGGCGGGACTGCGACGCTCTATTGCCAAGCATGCAATGTGCACGTTGTCCCGGTGCGGCTGCAACCGCTGCACATGTGCGTGATTGTGGCCGTGCATGCGCAGCACCGGCAACAACTCGCTTTTTCACGGTATGTGAACAATGCTAATGGTCAATGCCGTCCTGCCGTGTGCAAGTTGCGAGTGTGTGACTTAGCAAAAGTCTACGTAGGATAATATAAATTAGATGGTAAAATGAAAGATTAAGTTTAAGTTTACTTTAACCCATTTTGGGCGGGAACCCCTTTTGGTGTTTTAAGCATTCTTTTCTACTTTAGCTATTGAAAAATAGCAGATCTACAAGCTCATAGCGCGCCACCGAGTGGCGCGCTACGAGCTTGAAGGTCTGCTATTTTTGAAAGGTCGTGAAAATGTGCCTCAAATCTTTGAATATATATTCTTTCAGAGTTTCAGTTTTAAACTCAAATCTTTGCTTCTGGTCCCTGGAACAACATATTTTCAGATGGAGGTCGGCGGCATATTACATATAATTTTTGGGGTCCTTGACATGAAATATTGAGAACCACTGATACAGAAACATAAGGTTTTTCAGAAAATTGTCATGATTTAGAAGACATTTTTTTAATTTCGACGTCCAGCCTAAATGGGTTAATGGTTAAAATGTAGATTTTGATTATAAAACATTATAAAACCATTGCAGCCTTGTAGATGGGCTATACTTTCGCCCTGAAGGACATGCCCATGCACAATTGGGACACCGTGGGGTTATAAAAAATGAACGTGGCGCGAAATCACCTGCACACTGAGTGCACACTGACATTTATTACAGTGCAAATGTCTGTCTGCAGCCCTCAGGGGAAGGATTTGCACCGCATGTTTATTCAGGCGCACAAAGCAAAGCGTCCAGGATTTACAGTCGACACGTTTACGTCTGTCATCATCCTGCGCAGTGGCGTGCACAGACATTTTGAGGGGAAGGTGCTCAAGTGAAAATAGGGCACCTTGTGCAGCGCGTGTGGAACCACCGGCTGCCTTAATAGTGTGTGAGATTTATAGAGTTTGGAACATAAATAATATATTGGATGCTTTTAAACCAGAATTGATCGATGGGCCACATACTGTACACTGTTCAAAATTAAATGAACAAACTGCACAAAAATACAAACTCTCAAAAGGGCACGTTGCTGTCCAGAGGGCAAAAGGGCAGGTGCTCTAGCACCACCTAGTGTCTATCTGTGCACGCCCCTGATCCTGCGTGTCTCGCGGCTCTGCGGTGGTGGGAAAAAAAAGTACTCAAATGTTTTACTTAACCCATTTAGACCTGAGAAAAGAAAAATAAATCCTGACAGTTTTTTGAGTCGTTCTCAAACATTTTCATGTCAAGGACCCCAAAAATATATGTATTTATTTAAAATATGTTGTTCCAGGGACCCCCCCAGAAGCAAAGATTTGAGTTAAAAACGTTCGCTAACTTCGCTCTGAAAGATGTATAAAATAGATATCCACCACATTTTCACGATTAAATCACAGATCTACAAGCTCATAGTGCGGCACTGCAATGTAGAAATACTCTGTTACAAGTAATAGTCCGGAATTCAAAATGTACGTGAGTAAAAGTACAAAACTATATTGGCATCAAAATGTACTTAAAGTATACCAAAAGTAAAAGTTCTCATTATGCAGAATGTCTCATTTCAAGTTTTCTAATGTATACAAATTCTTTAGAAAATAGACGATCTACAAGCTTGCATCGTGACGCATTGTGACCAAAATAATTGATATATAGGGCTGTGGTTACTGTATGTTTTGTCATAACAATCAATCTCTATGATATAGAGATAGTTTTTGCATAGCGGGTGGGTGTGAAAGCAACCTGTCAACGTCCTTGTGACCAGGGCCGGATCTACCATATGGGCACTTTGGGCACGTGCCCAGGGGCCCTTGGGCACCAGGGGCCCCTCAAAAAATAAAAAAATAAAAAGTTTTGATTTTTTCTTTTTTTTTTTTTTAGCTCCACAGAAAAATTCCTTGCTAATCCGAATGAAATAAATGGTGTCTAAAAAGATTAGTGTTTTATTGTTGGTGAGAAGGGCAGCTAAAAAGTGCAATTGTGTGTAAAGCAGCAACAATGCGCTAGATTGGCTGTCACTCTGGGGGGGGTAGGTGACTGGAAATAGGCCAATATAACGGCATAAAACTGCCCCAAAACAGCTCCAAAACAGCAAAAATGTTGCACGCGCAAAGGGGGGGGGGCCCTGCTTGTGACAACACCTAGAGAACACACTGTCTGTCTGTCTGTCTGTCTGTCTGTCTGTCTGTCTGTATTATAAATATCAAATAATATAATATATAGTTCTGCTTTTGGCAGTGCATGTGTAGCACTCAGTGGTGGAAAGTAACTATAAGTACTCAAGTACTGTACTAAAAGGGTCACAGATCTTATTCTAATGATGTTTTAGGACACAAGAAACACGTTCCTGGGGTTTATGTTCAATAATGACCATGAACATTTTGTCATGATGAAAATGTGGTCTCACTTCCTTCCTGGACTAGTCACACCTCCATACAGCCTCCCCCCTCTACCACAAGGAGGGGCAAGTGCGCCAAAGCATTATGGTCATTGCAGGAATTCAGCAATCCGGTCAAATTGCCCCTCGAGACAAATTGTGCTACTGTTATCTAGTACAAATACTATTAACATAGAGTGACTGCAGTTCATTCCAGCGGTGAAATGTCCCTTTAAGTACAATGTTGACGTATTTTTACTTTACTAGAGTATTTTAAATGTGCAATATACCTTTACTACTTCACTACATCTCAGGTACTGAGATAACGAAATATGTAATCTCTCTCTCTCTCTCTCTCTCTCTCTCTCTCAGCCATGCCCAGCTTCCTGCAGGCTCCCGAGGACCAGACGGGGGTGTCGGGGGGCGTGGCGTCGTTCGTGTGCCAGGCGGCGGGCGAGCCCCGGCCCCGCATCGCCTGGATGAAGAAGGGCAAGAAAGTCAGCTCCCAGCGCTTTGAGGTACACCACCCCCCCCCCCGAAGCTGTCTGCCCCTCGCCCCAGTGCGACCCGGGCAGCCTGCACGCACGCACGCACGCACGCACACACGTACGCACGCACGCATGCACGCACGCACGCACACACTCACACAAACTCAATGACTGAGACTTGGTGTTTATAGCATTATGTCATACTTTAGCTATTGAAAAATAGCAGATCTACAAAAATCGTGAAAATGTGGTGCAAATTTTTGAATATATATTCTTTCAGAGTGAACGTTTTTAACTCAAATATTTGCTTCTGGGGTGGGGTTCCCTGGAACTACATATTTTCAGATGGGGGTCTGCGGCCAAATACAGATAATTCTGGGGGTCCTTGACATGAAAAAGGTTGAGTCAGGATTTAGAAGACATTTTTTAAGAATCGTCCTCCTCAGGTCAAAATGGGGTAATTTGAATCCTGATATGTTTTCTCACGACAGAGACAATATGGATATAGAGCGTCGCAGTCCCGCCCCCCTTCCAGAACGACGAGGGCACCGGAAGAGAATGTCCCGTTCATGAGACGTTTCAAAAAGTATTTATTTAAAGACCTGTACGCCTCGGTCGGACAAAGCCAACAGCCGAGTTGACAAATCATGACAATAAATAGTTTTTTGGGCCGAACAAATAATCAGAAAGAAGAAAAACTTTAAAAAAAAAGTGGTGCAACCACTCCCTTACGGAGCTATGTGTGTGGGTGGCTGGCTGGCTGACTGGGTGGGTATGAGCATGAAAACAGAATGGTTGTTTTTCACCACCGCGCAACCACCGCGCAACCTAACACACAAACAAACACACGCACATATTAACTGTATATATGATGATCTCGGGTGTGCCAGTACAGTACAGTGACAGTACATTACAGTACAGTAGAGGGTACAGTAGAGGGACCCCCACACGATAACTCTGTCATTTCTCAACCGTTTCGGACGCGGAGCGGCTCGCCGGAACCGGGCTGGCACCCTGGGTGCGTTCCTGTGGGTCTGGAACTTCCGGGGACCCCCCCCCCAGGGACCCCCACACGGAGTTGCACCACTCACTTCACACGGGTGTGATTTTTTCATGTCAAGGACCCCCAGAATTATCTGTATTTGGCCCCGAACCCCTATCTGAAAATATGTTGTTCCAGGGACCCCCCAGAAGCAAAGATTTGACCTAAATTCTTTGACCACATTTTCAAGATTTTTCAAAAAATAGCAGATCTACAAGCTCATATCTGCGCTATGAGCTTGTAGATTTGCTATTTTTCAATAGCTAGTTTTTTTTTACCATACTAAATTATGATGGCCATAATCCATTGATCAAGTACAGCAGGTAACAGGAACAATCGTTCATTTTGTGATACGAGCGTGACATTTGGAACGAACATTCCTCTGGGTTCATTCTTTAACTTTTTAAACCGAGCCAACCAAGGCCCCAGTGAGGCTCTCCAACGTTGAAGCACTCGGCCCTAGTGGTAAGAGGAGGGACTGCAGGCGGACCCGTGGAGTTATGATGAGGAAACCCCGTGCAGCTGGGGTTTAACATTGAGCGCCTGTTTGCACTTCCGCATTTAAATATGGAGATGGTGATGGGGAGGACAGTGGGGCAGCAGAGCGGGGAGGGGTTGGGTCCAGTTTTATGTACAGTTGTGTGTCATCAGCATAGCAATGGAAGGATAATCCATGCCTGCTGATGACACGGCCGAGGGGAAGCAGGTACAGAGTGAACAGGGTGGGGCCAAGCACAGAGCCCTGGGGGACACCACAGGTGACAGGCTGGGTCCGGGACTTTGCACTTCCCAGGGAGACACACTCAGTTCTGTCTGTGAGGTAGGATGTGAACCAGTCCAGGGTGGTGTCGCAGAGTCCGATGGTGGAGTGAAGGCGGTGAAGGAGGATGGTGTGGTCAACTATGTCGAAGGCTGCAGTGAGGTCCAGGAGGATGAGGAGGGAAGGGGAGCCAGCATCAGCTGCCATGATTGTAGATTGTTTTTGTTTGTTGTTGTTATTTTGGGTTTTTTCATTACTTGTGTGTATGATTTCCACTGTCTGAAAATAATAGATGTTTGGGAGATTGTATGCATCGGCTTCCCTGATTGGTCAAACCAAACCCGTCGGCTTCATGGATTGGCTGAGCGTCACAACCCCCTTTTTTTATTAGAACTTTTATCCCACAATTTTGCAACCCATTTTTTCACCCAGTGTCAATTATCTAATGTAATCCTGGGCGCTACACTTCCTCTGCCAACCTGGGGAGGCAGTGGACTGACCTCATGCTTCCTTTTATGCATGAGGAGTCCAAGCTGCTTCTTTTCACCTGACAGGGAGAGAGTTTCCCCAGCCGGGCATAGTGTGTGGAGGGAACACGTTATTCCTACCAGTTCCTTTCCCCTCCATCAGGCGCCCCGGCTGGCCAGGGGGAGGTAGTTTAGAGAACAAGATTACTGCATGTTTTTTGTGAGGGTACCTAACGGGGAGAACGGGCAAACTCCACACAGAAAGGCCCTAGCTTTCACCAACCCCGTCTCGGGTATGGGCACTGATGACGCAGAGGAGAGAACACGCCCCGCAGATTAGCCCTCATATCAGTGTGATTGACAGTGATTATCAGAGGTGCAGAGTTTGTACCGTCACGGATGAAATTTGGACAGAAGTATGGGTAGAGTCTCTCGGTGAAGTTGCAGCCAGTGAAAGAGTAGATATTTACTCTGGTCTCCACGTCATAAAAGGACACCAGACCCTCCTCATAATCCACAAACACTCCCACTTTCTGGATCTCCTCTCTCACAAGGAGGAGGAGGAGGACACTTTGGTCAGCATACTTTGCCCAGTACTTCCATTCCACAACCCTATAGTCCAGTAACCATTGCTGGGTATCAGATGGATGTGTCCCTTCCTGTTGATGGACTCTCTGGCCACTCCTATTACACAGTCGATGATCCCAGCTCCAACCTGAACCTCATAGTAAAACCTTCCCGAGGACAAGCTTTGTTTCCCTAAGACCGAGACACATTTAGAGAATCTCTCTTTGTTTCTGGGGAGATTCTTCCTTACGTTTCCATGACTCACTTGTTTTCCATCCTCAGACAGGATGAGTTTACAGTGTGCTGTATCAGGGTCCAGGGTTACATGCACAGAGTAGTGCCGAATTCTCCTCGTCTCAGAATCGCATAGTTTCTCCATCTCCTCGCCGGGTTTTGGTTTCTCTTTCTCTCTCGCTACTGCTCCTCACACTGTGTGGAATCAGCATTTAAGCGGCTCCGGACTGGACAATGTGAAGTGCTCTGGTCTGAAATATGAACAAACACAGTGAGTAAGATGCCCTTTAAGGAAACATTTTAAATTGTAACAGAGTATTTCTATATTGCAATATCGGTACCTTTACTTTTTGGCGATCTGCGTGTCCGTGCGCGCGCGCGCGTGTGTGTGTGTGTGAGTGCGTGCGTGCGTGCGTGCATGCGTGCGTGCGTGCGTGCGTGCGTGGGCAGCGGGCTATCCCTCCCCTAGACAGGAAGAGACTGCAGTTCACTGCATCCTTCATTAGAGCAAGAATGTGTTGACTGTCAGCGGGCGTCTAAAGTCTAAAGCCAGGCATAGCTGCTGTCCACTGAACCCCGTTCAACAGATGGACACACACTCGTTAACAAAATGACACTGATCTGACAATCATCCACTTGCACCCTATATCCTGGGGCAAAAATAGCCCATCTACATGATATGCACACTGTAGCAGCAGTCCTCAAACTTTTTCATATCAAGTCCTACCCTCAAATTAACCTCTAAATGTTTTGTGCCAGTGACCCCCAGAAGAGTCAAAGTCAAAGTCGTACGATTTGTCACACACGTTACCGCAGTGAAATTTGTTCTCCGCATTTGACCCATCCCTTGGAGCGGTGAGCTGCAGCCGTGCCGTGCTCGGGAATCATTTGATTAGTTGATTTGACCCCCCCCAATCCGGATTCATAATGTTGTGTTGATGTATTGTTTTGACTGTATTTGTGAATTGTAACCTCGGCTACATTGAAAATGAGGGCTTGCCCTCAACTGTATTTCCGAGAATAAATGTATAAAGGTGATGATGATGATGATGATGATGATGAACCCAAGAGAAGATGTGGAAATGGTTCAATGTTTTTTCAAATACTTTCAAGAAGAATGTTGAAAAATAGCAGATGTACAAGGCTCGTAGCACGGCATGGCGTGACGTGCTGTGAGCTTGTGCATCTGCGTAGCCAACATATTAACGTATGAATAAAGGACCCCATGTTGGTCCCCGGACCCCACTTTGAGAACCACTGTACTATAGCACAAGTTCTCTCAACGCTTCTTGAATCTTGCCAATCACTTTTGTGCCATTTGGAAAGCCTGTTTATTTCCTTTTTTTTAAATTATGATGTCCCATTTTTAAGGAACATGCATTTTGTGGGATGAGCAGCACAGCTGCTGGCAAATCTTTGTCAACGCCAAACACTAATAGCTTATTCCGCTGTTGCTTCTGTTTTGAGCTTCCCTGATGGTGCGTTCAACACGGGCAGATGTAAAAGACGCAGTCTACCATTCATTGTCAATGGAAGCCAGCATCATGAAGATACAAAGATGCAGTCTACCATTCATTGTCAATGGAAGCCCAACAATATCGCAGGGTTTGTTTATTTTCGGACCGCGATGCTTAGATGTGACGTAGACATTTTTAAGATGACCCCATGTTATTCTCCATAGAGAAATGACTTCCGCAAACCAGGGGGAAAAAGTACAGAAACAGTACCATTCTAGGAACACCGGCTAGTAAGGCTACTGTGTCATCAGCAATCATTTCAGTGTCTTCCTTCTCAGTGGTCTAAAAAGTAGGCTACTCAAGTAAAAAATATAATACTGCAATGTACATGTACTCCGTTACAAGTAGAAGTCCCGTATCCAAAATGTACTCAAGTAAAAGTACAAAAGTATCAGCATCAAAAGGTACTTGAAGTGCTAAAAGTAAAAGTACTCATATTGCAGAATGTCCCATTTCACAGGTTAAAAATGTGTACAAAACCTTTTGAAAATAACAGATCTACAAGCTCACAATGCGTCGTGACTCGTGAGGCGACGCATTGTGAACTTGTAGATCTGCTATTTTCAAATAGGGTTGAAGTGGTTACTGTATGTTTTCTAATCAAAAGTAAACTCTCCAAAGTAACTATAGTAAGTAGTTTTCAAATAATTGTAGTGGAGTAAAAGTACAATATTTGCCTCTGAGATGTAGTGGAGTAGAAGTTAAAGTACAAATACCTCAACATTGTACTTAACCCATTCTGGTGCGGGAACCCCTTTTGGTGTTTTACCCCTTCAGGCCGGGAACCCATTTTGGGGTTCTGTACAGTATGTACAGTATTCAAAAATGTAAAAATGTTGATGCTGCTATATAAATATTTTAAGTTTTTCAGAAAACTTAGGTCAGGATATAGAGGCGTTTTTAGAATCGGCCTCAGGCCTAAATGGGTTAAGTACAGTATTTAAGTAAATGTAGTTACTTGTCACCACTGCTACTGTGTCATCAGCATAGATTTGAGCAGTGGCGTGCGACATTTAGAGGGCCAGGTGATCAAGTGATACAAAAGGGCACCTTGTGCAGCGCGTGGAACCGGCCGGTTGCCTTAATAGTGTGAGATTTATAGATTTCGGGGCATAAATAATATATATTGAGAATTGATCAATGCCACCATGGTCCACATACTGTACAGTGCACACTTTCTTTCCCCAAAAGGGCACATTGCTGTCCAGAGGGCAAAGGGCAGGTGCTCTAGCACCACCTAGTGTCTTATCTGTGCACGCCACTGAGTTTTGAGTTTGCGTGTGCTCCTTCCGTCCATGCAGGTGATCGAGTTTGACGACGGCTCGGGGTCAGTGCTTCGCATCCAGCCTCTCAGGACGCACCGCGACGAAGCCATCTACGAATGCACCGCCGCCAACAGCGGGGGCGAGATCAACACCAGCGCCAAGCTCACCGTTCTGGAAGGTACTGTATATACAGTATATACTCTTATATACTCTATACCCTTCCCTTCAATTCAGTTGGTTCTCTGCCTTTTCTGGATCAGGGACCACTCTGAAAGTCTCAAAAGCGTTCGCATTTCCCCTGCCAATGACTTGTTTTGACATGTATTCATGGGAAGTTAATGGGCCCTATCTTGTGCCACCCCTTACCCATTATCCCTAAACTTATTTGCCATCTTTTATTATTTTGAAACATTTTAAAATAGTTCAACTAGCCGATCTACACCGGCTATTTGAACTATTGTAAAAGTTATTTTTTCAAAATAGTAAAAACAAAAAGGCAATGGCATCCGGTATACTCTAAATTGGTTTGACTAAAGTAGAGCCTAAACCACACCCATGACTAATTCAGTGCAGTTTGCAGTGTAGCGCCGTGCGCTGATTGCTGCAGTCATAATAGCAAAATGGCATTGGCCACGCCTCCACATTTTAAGTTAAGACATATGTTTTCTGGGGAGAATATATATATATATATATATATATGTAACGCCCGGGATTCGAACTCGGGCCTCCCACGTGAAAGTCCAACATCTTAACCACTAGACCAAAGGGATATCCCTCTGTACCGGGGGAGATATTAGACTTTTTGAGGCCACCAGGCAGAGGCTCTGAGCCACTGCTACACTCGCCTCCCTTTTGACCTCCTCCCACGGGGAAACCCGATCCGGGTCACGGCACCAATGTAATGCCCAGGATTCGAACTCGGGCCTCCCACGTGAAAGTCCAACATCTTAACCACTAGACCAAAGGGATATCCCTCTGCACTGGGGGAGATATTAGACTTTTTGAGGCCATCAGGCAGAGGCTCTGAGCCACACTGCTACTAAAAAACTAAAATGACATGGGCTGTTTCCCAGTTTTAATGTTAAATGTTAAATTCTGCAGTACTTACACCAGACATGACAAGGACTTCAATTGGAACTCTGAGCTGCATGCTCATGGTCACGGTCACGGAGTGGCAAGTGAGTTGTTTGCTGCTTGCTTGTCCGACAGCTGGTAAAACAGGGCTGACAACATCTCCATGTGACAGTGTTTATTGAACGGGAACGTGTTTCGAATCGATCTCGTAGGTGCGCTTTGGAACTTAAAGAGGGGAAATGATTGACGGAACGCCCCCAAGGGCTATTATCCAATCAGCCGTCAAACTGATGCACAAGACAAACAACCTTGTAAGTGCTGAAAGTGTTGTGCTGATAAAATGTCTTCACTCATGGGACGGCAGATAAACATAGCTCGGGGGCTCTGGCATCAAACAACGACACCATTGTATCTTTTTTAATTAAGCAATATTCCATGAAAGAGTGTGCTGTTTACTATTATTGCCACAACAGTGTCGCAAGTTAGAGGAATGAGGTGAAACATTCTGGTTGGTGGCCAATTAAGGTTGATGTAAGTCTTTTTATTTTTTTGTTTGCAAAAAAATTATAAAATAATTACATTTGGTATATATTCTGCTGCTTTTCCGATTCTCCATCTCTGCAGTACTTAAAGAAAGGCCCATGATACCAATTTCCTCCAATCAGGAGAGAGAACCCGGCAAATATCAGCTTCAAACTGCAGTTCCAATTTTACTGCTCGTCCATTGTCTCCACCAAGCCGGACGTCGACTGTCCGTCCGTCCGAGTTGTACAAAATCACATTTCATTATTTCACTCTTGTGAGCTTGAAAATCTGCTATTTTCAAAAGATTGTTATAGACCAATTATTTGTTTACAAACATTGGCACTAGTCGCACGGGTGACTGTTTCATGTAATCAATTCCCGACAGATCTCCAAACCTATTGTTTTGGGGAACGCTGGTTTCAGTTTATTCCACCTCCTCTTGTGTGTTGGCTGGTGAGGCGCAGAGAACAACTGATATACAAGCTCACATCGCATCGCGGATGTTACTGTTTCGCTTAGAGATAAATTATACTTGACGGGCTGCAGCTGCGCGTGCACAAACATGCTCTGCTGCCGTGATCATGGGCGCTCCTCCCATATATGTTTTGAGGACAACTGCTTGCTTTGAATTGCTATTATTGTTCACACACAACAGAAACCAAGGATTTTATATTTCAAGGGCGAGAGATCACAAGAGAGAGAGAGAGATAAAAATTATTCCTCCACACTGGGAGAAAAAGTTTGATGGTGCTGTGCAGATGGTGAGTGCAGTTAGAACTTTTCCATTGCATCTTATGAGAGGTGGGGTTCATGTGGTGCCGGCCTGCACTCGCATTCTGGTGCTTAGTGTGGTGTCGACTGATAGGCCTACTTTTAAAACTTGTGAAACATTCTGCATCATCGTGACTTTTACTTTGTTGCTTTGAGGTCGCATTCACAGTTCACACCTCTTCTTCGGTAGACTCGATGTGAATGGACGAAGAAGTAGCATAATTTTCATATATAATTTTCCCAGGAGGAAGTTGCTAATGTTGCTCTGGAGAGGAGAAGGCTGGACATCTCTGTTGCCCCCGCCGTTGAAGATGGATGGATGGATGGATGGATTGATGGATGGATGGATGGATATTAGGACAAATTGGCGTGACGGCAAAGACAAAACGGCAGCGGGGAGAATGCGTCACATCCACTTTACCCCTGGATCATTTTCAGAGCTTCCGTTGCTCCAGACTGTGTGTGACGGAATCGTTTTGAAAATTGTGTGAGGCAACAGTCTGGCCTGCTGCGAGACTATACTTATAATGGGGTTTGTCGGACCAACGGACGGTAATGACATGGACGTCACACACGTAACATCCAGATTTCCGAGACGCACCATTGCACCAATGCACACCAAACATGGCACAAACACAGGGGTCTTCAATTGAACCATACTCACTCCAGCAAACCTAAATTGCACACATACGGGGCACTGCAACAGTGTTACCGCAGTGTTAAACTTAAAACTATTGCTCTGATCCGTGCAACAAATAGGACAATGTTTTTTTAGTCTAGTTGAGGAAATGTACTCTCAACCACTAGGACTTCCATCCATCCATCCATCTTCAACCGCTTATCCGTAGTCGGGTCGTGGGGGCAACAGCTCCACCAGAGTGCTCCAGATTTCCCTCTCTCCAGAGCAACATTAGTGACTTCCTCCTGGGGGATCCCGAGACGTTCCAAGGCCAGTGAGTCGATGTGTTTCCTCCAACTGCGCCTTGGTCTGCCCCGGGGTCTCCTCCCAGTGGGACGTGCGTCGATGACCTCCCTAGGGAGACGCCCGAGAGGCATCCTAACCAGATGCCCGAACCACCTAAGATGGCTCCTTTCCAGGCGAAGGAGCAGCGTTTCTACTCCGAGTCTCTCTCGTGTGACAGAACTTCTCACCCTATCACTAAGGGAGATGCCAGCCACCCGGTGAAGAAAACTCATTTCGGGCGCTTGTATTCGCGACCTTATTCTTTCGGTCATGACCCACACTTCATGACCATAGGTAAGAGTAGGAACGAAGATTGCTCGGTAGACAGAGAGCTTTGCCTTCTGGCTCAACTCTCTTTTCGTCACAACAGTGCGGTACAGCGACTGCAATACCGCCCCTGCCGCTCCGATTCTCTGGCTGATCTCCTTCTCCGTCCTCCCCTCACTCGTGAACAAGACCCCGAGATACTTGAACTCCTTCACCTGGGGTAATGCCTCATTCCCTACCCGGACTGCACAATACACCGGTTTCCTGCTGAGAACCAAGGCCTCAGATTTGGCCAAACAAAACTTTTCATTTTTGAGATTTTCTTGTTGCTTCAATTCCTGCATGGACACGCGCACGCACGTACAAACAGGCACACGCGCGCACACGCACGCACGCACGCATGCACACACACACACACACACACACACGCACACACAACCCCTAAACATTGTCAGAAAGATGGAGGGCGGTAGAGATCTGTTGAACACTCCGTTCTAGTTAGTGAGTTTGGTCCGTGCTGATTCTCTGTGCCGATACATACCGCTTGAAAGCCGGTCTCCCTCTAGTGATTTTAATCAAAAATAAACACCCTGCTCCCTGTCTGTCTGTCTGTCTGTCTGTCTGTCTGTCTGTCTGTCTGTCTGTCTGTCTGTCTGTCTGTCTGTCTGTCTGTCTGTCTGTCTGTCTGTCTGTCTGTCTGTCTGTCTGTCTGTCTGTCTGTCTGTCTGTCTGGCTTGCTGGCTGGCTGGCTGGCTGGCTGGCTGTGTGAGTGGCTGGCTGGCTGGCTGGCTGGCTGTGTGAGTGGCTGGCTGGCTGGCTGGCTGGCTGTGTGAGTGGCTGGCTGGCTGGCTGGCTGGCTGGCTGGCTGGCTGGCTGGCTGGATGGATGGATGGATGGATGGCTGGCTGGCTGGCTGGCTGAGTGAGTGAGTGGCTGGCTGGCTGGCTGGCTGGCTGGCTGGCTGGTTGGCTGGTTGGCTGGCTTGCTGGCTGAGTGAGTGGCTGGCTGGCTGGCTGACTGAGTGAGTGGCTGGTTGGCTAAGATAAGATAAGATAATACATTTGGAGATATAGGTTTTCTTCCTGGTACAACCAGATTTTCTCTCTTTCCCAGCCAGACATGGGGGACAGGGTCCATTTGCCTGGCCCCCGGGGGGAACATTTTAACTGTAGCATTTCATGCAACATCTCCTGTAAACTATAGTCTCGTGGCTGCTGCATAAGGTGTGCCTGTGCCTTTCTTGGGATGGATCATAATCGTGCCAATGGGGAGAGTACTATAATTGCGTAGATATGTTCAGGGGTCGAAAGAAACATAGTGCATGTCTTATGGAGGGGAAGCCCTTTTGGTGGTTTAAGCATTATGTTGAAACATTTTGGAATTTTGGAAAGATCTTAAAAATGTGGCGCAAATCTTTGACCACTCACTGGGCCACGCCTCCACACCACCCCCATATTCTGCAGCGCAGCTTGCCTTAAAGACCTGGTGAAATGAAAAAAATACAGTCATAATGGTAATACGGTCATAAGTCACTCAAAATGATTACTTCCTGTAAACACAAACACTTGCGTGATGACATATACCGTTCTTCCACTCACACCTGATTTGAATTAGGGAGACACAATCAGGCTGCTACATCCTTTATCTAACTCAAGGTGAGATGATTGTCTCTACGGAGACCAATCGATACGGTTTCAAAGTGTCCTGGAGTTTGTTCCATTTGTCTGGAGCCTAAAACATGAAAGCAGTCTCTCTCCTACTGTTCATGACTGATTTTGATTGATTGAAATTTGTATTTCACAGTATGTAGAACGTGGTACATTTCAAACGAAAGCACGAGTCAATACAAAAACTTCTACTTAATTCGAGGACGAAGACATGAAAGGCACTAACACTTGTTTGCATCATAGGGTACTCCATTTTCAAAACATGAGAACATTCTAAGATGTACAAATATACACTGAAAATGAAAATGGAAAAACAGGAAATCATCATATAAAGAATGTGTACAGTATGGGGGAAAAATGGGTGGGAATACATACATGGAGTGATACCAATGTGTGTACGTGAGCGTGTTTAATATTCCGTAGTATAAGAATGAAAACATTTAAGATAAATGCAATGGGAGCTTACAACACCTCATGAATAAATACAACTCAATTGTTTTACTTAAGTAAAAGTACCAATACTGCAATTTAGAACTACTTCGTTAACAAGTAAAAGTACGGAATTGAAAATGTACTTGAGTAAAAGTACAAAAGTATCGGCATCAAAATGTACTTAAAGTACTAAAAGTAAAAGTATTCATATTGCAGAATGTCCCATTTCACAAGTTCAAAATGTGTAGAAAATCTATTGAAAATAGCCGATCTACAAGCTCACAATGTGTCGCAATGCGACGCATTGTGAGCTTGTAGATTGGCTATTTTCAAATGGCCGAAATGTGGGTTGAAGTGGTTAATGTATGTTTTTCAATCAAAATTAAAATCTCCAAAGTAACTAGTAACTAAAGTTTTCAAATAATTGTAGTGGAGTAAAACTACAAATTTTCACTCCGAGATGTAGTGGAGTAGAAGTAAAAGTACTGGAAATTGGAAATACTCAAGTAAAGTACAAATACCTCAAAATTGTACTTAAGTACAGTACTTAAGTAAAAGTACTTAGTTACTTTCCACCACTGCATATACGATACAGAGATGAGCGTTGGAAGCCATCACCAGGTAAATGCAACATAAAGCACTGTGGTTGACTGCGTCAATGTGGAAAGTGAAACATGCGTTTATTTTTATTTATTAAATTTTTTACCTCATGCCTCATTTATATAGCACCTTTATCCAAGGCGCTTTACATAGATTGTGCATTACATTCACACACCGATGGCAGAGGTAACCCGTACCGTGTAAGGCACCAACCTGCACATCGGGAGCAATTAGGGGTATACAGAGTCTTGCTCAAGGACACTTCCACACTAACTCTGGGGGCTAGGACTTGGCCAGAGTGTAGAGTAGGAGAGTATACGACACACTTTGATCTCGCCACACAGCGGGTGCCTATGGGCTATAGTTCCAAACATTGCTCCTATGGCTGGAACTATCCCATTGAGATAGAATGAGCACTTCCACATTATATTGTTACAATGGGAGTCAACGCTATAGTGTCGCCACTCTCTTACTATATTACTGTGGACTTGGCCAAACAAAACTTTACATTTTTGAGATTTTCTTGTCGCTTCAATTATTGCATGCGCACGCACACGCACACGCACGCACACACACACACACACACACACACACACACACACACACACACACACACACACACACACACACACACACACACACACACACACACACACACACACACACACACACACACACACACACACAAGGACCTCCAATATTTACAAGCAACTATACAAAGGACCCTTATAGGGTTAATAGTAATAGTGCTGCCTGTAGGACCCCGACATGTGGCCTTAGGTGACCCACTAAGTGCCTGCTTCCTTGGGCTCATTGTAGCGTATAGCTTGCTGTCTGTCCGGATAAGTATACGGCAGAGAATCAACCGCCCATGCACGCACGCACGCACGCACGCACGCACGCACGCACGCACGCACGCACGCACGTACGCACGCACGTACGCACTGCAGAGCAGAGCGGGGCAGACTTTCACACTCAAACCCTGTTTCATGTTCAGCTGTCGAACTGCGCTGTGTGACCGTGCATGCGTTGCGCGCATGCGTGGTGTGTGTGCGCTTGCCTGTGTGCGTGAGGGCCTCACAGTCAGAACAGCATCAGTGACTTGTTTTTATGGTGTGTGAACAATGCATGCAGTAATGATGATGACCGTGTCGAATGGAATGGAACGAGTGTTCACTGCATCTATTTGCCACCACTGATCTTCACTCTATATGTTAACCATTTAGACCTGAGGACGATTCTATAAAAGTCGTCTAAATCCTGACCCTGAAAAAAACCATGTTTCTATGTTAGTGGTTCTCAAACATTTTCATGTCAAGGACCCCGAAAAATATATGTTTGGCCACTGACCCCCATCTGAAAATATGTTGTTCCAGGGACCCCCGAGATAAGAAGCAAAGATTTGAGTTAAAAACGTTCGCTCGGAAAGACTATATATTCTAAGAATATAAGATTTGCGCCACATTTTCACGATTTTTCAAAAATAGCAGACCTACAAGCTTGTAGATCTGCTATTTTTTAATAGCTAAAGAGTAACATAATGCTTAAAACACCAAAAGGGGTTCCCGCCCAGAATGGGTTAACCCATTAAGACGTGAGGCCGATACTACACATGTCTTCTAAATCAGTGGTTCCCAAAGTGGGGTCCGGGGACCCCCAGGGGTCATTGAGGGAGTTCCAGGGGGCCCCCAGCTAAATGATAGTTTGGAACCAAATGGACCCTTATGGGTCTACATTACTCTGAGGGTCCATTTGGTTCCACACTCTCAGAGTGTTAAATTAACATTGATTTTACAATATAAATTGGGGGTCCCAGATATGCCATTAAACGGGGGTCTGTAGACTAATCCTCTGTAGACTAGTCCTTGAAATTAAACGGGTTGAGAATCACTATTAGAGCCGTAAAAATCTTCTCATATGGGCCGCGGTCCCTGGCATATCTTTTCAAATGGGGGTCCGCGGGCTAATTCGTGTCAATTTGGGGGTCCTTGACATGAAAACGTTTGGTAACCCCTGTTCTAAATCCTGACAGTTTTCTGAAAAAAGGATGCTGCTATATCAAACATTTCTCAAACATTTTCATATGTCAAGGACCCCCAACATTATATGTAGGCCTAGATTGCCAATTGGGGGGTGATCAGGTGTGATCAATTGGTTGCATGTGAGCTTGTGGATCTGCTATTTTCAGCATGCAACCAAGTGTAAAATGACTTATACTGGATCTCTTGTCCACTAGTCCCTTCCTAACATTTTTGTTTAGTTTTTATTTGTTGACAAAATCGACAGTATCATGGCTTAGTTTTTATTTAGTTTTTATGTGTTTTTTGTCAGTGAAAAAATGTAGTCGATGAACATTTTTCATCTTAGTTTTAGTCGACGAAATCAACACTGTCCACAACCCAATGTCTTTACTCCCAGCGTCTTACAAAGTGCTTCTGAACATGAACCATGTCGGAGGCCTGACACTGTGAGAGGGTTGAGGAAGTCACCTTTGACCTCAGAGCATGGGAGCAACATTCAGGGTTCGAGGCTCCCCCTGCTGAATTCACACCACCTTAGGGAGGTGTGTGTGTGTGTGTGTGTGTGTGTGTGTGTGTGTGTGTGTGCGTGCGACTGCGTGCGTGCGTGCGTGCGTGCGTGCGTGCGTGCGTGCGTGCGTGCGTGCGTCACTGCGTGTGTGTGCGCGCCATGTGGGGTTTTCAGCACACCTGTTTCTTCCGAGGTCGTGATCGTGACATTATTGCTTCCACTTTTTTGCACAACATAAAACCCCACCCACATTCCCATGATGCACTGGGCCATGTGTTCATTATACACATCCCCAATACAACCCCCATATTCATTCATTCATTCATTCATTCATTCATTCATTCATTCATTTATTCTCGAAATTACACTGAGTAATTCAACTCGTTTTTAGTGTTGTCGACTAATACAATATCATATAAAAACATCACAATACATCTGAAGATCAGGAAAATGAAAAGAAGGTATACATGTGAATTACATATAGGTTACAAATAGAAGCTAAGACACATTTCAAAACGATCTAAAACAGTTACATGTTGTGGGGATCTGTATTTGCTCACCAAGGTTTTAAAACGACTCAGGGGTACCAATGTGGACAATTTTAATGTAGTTTGCAGGTCATTCCATGTATTAGGGCCACAGCAGCCAAAAGCAGTTCAGAGTTAACTTTTGGTACCTTGAATTTGGGGAAATGACTTGATCTGGTGTGGTAGGGTTCAGAGTCCCATTTCAGAAATGATGAGATGCATTTATGACAATCTCCAAGCATGGCTTTATACAAGAACAGGTGCCAATGCAGTTCGCATCTCTCTGTCAGGGAGGACCTTCCAACCTTGTTATATAAAATACAATGGTGAGTACCATAGCTATCACCCATAATAAATCAAATCGATGAGTGATAAACAGAGTCTAGGGATTCATCATATTAGTACTGCCCATCGTGGGGACTGCCAGGATGTAAAAAAACAAAAAAACAAAAATCAATCATGTGGAGGACCCACATCTTGAGAACCACTTGTGTTTAGATTAGAATCTGTGTGTAGCACTAGTTGGCAGAATTCTTCCTCAGACAGTTGTGGCCTATGCCATGTCTTGCTATGCTGTGTTGTCGAAATAAACATCAAGGAACATCTAATCTGCTGTCTGCTGCCGTCTCACAATTATCTCCGCTCTCCCGTTTTGGTTAAGTTTGTATGGTCTCGTGTCCAAAATACACGACACAGTCTAGCAGACAACATAGCTCTGCATTCCACAGATAATTGCGGCGTGTTTTTTTTTCCCTCTGCACAACATTTAAAACAAAAGTGTTCCCTCGCCTAAGGGCTCCTTTGTGTCCGTGTGCCTAAAAGTACAGGCTATTCTGTTACAGGTGGCATTACGGGGGAGCGTCGTGTTCACACAACCACAATATGTTGTGACATTTAATCCGCCGTATGGTGTGTGTGCGTTGCTCTCACGGTGCGGTCTGGGGAAGTGAACGGTGTTGCCAGATTCTGCGAGGACTATGAAAGCAAGCCCAAAAAGCGACTCACCATCAGCACATTAAACCTGAAAATAGTTGATCGACAAGCTCACAACGCGCCACGTGTAGAGCAGTTGTTCTCAAAGTGTGGTCCGGGAACCCCTAGGGGACCGTGAGTGAGTTCCAGGGGGTCGCCAGCTAATTGATAATTAAGAACCAAATGGACCCTTATAGGTCTGTACTGTAACTCTCACTCAGAGTTACAGACCTCTGAGTCTGTAACTAACCCAGACTCTACAGAGTTAAATTAACTTTAATTTTACAATATACATTGGGGTCCCAGAGATAGAAATGCCATTCAATGGGGGGACCGTAGCTTAATTCAGGTCAAACCTGGGGGTGCTTTAAATGAAAATGGTTGAGAATCACTGCTGGAGCCATAAAAAATATTCTCTTATTGGGGGTCCTTGGCATATATTTTCCTCCTATTTAATGGCATTTTCATATCTGCGACCCCGGTTTATATTGTAAAATCACTTTTAATTTAACTCTGAGAGTGTACAAATGGAACCAAATGGACCCATTAGGGTCCGTTTGGTCCATTTGAGGCTATGAGAGCATAAAGGAAACTGTATACAATTGAATGCCACAGACGAATAACAGTCTAAGTCCACACTATTGATCCATAATGTATAAATGATAGATAAGGGTTCAGGACAACAAGGCCTTTTCGTGGAGGGGTCAGTCTGAAATTTGGACTTAGACTGTTTTTCGTCTGTGGTACTCAATTTACAAATTAGGCGTTTATCAGATGCTCTTAATCCAGAGCAATTTACAGTAAGCAAGAACAACACCTGGTATAAATACATTAAGGTTGTCATCAATAATCATAAGAGTAGAATATCTGTACAATGAAACTATGAGCTTAGGCTATCTGTGTCTACATTCTATGTATATCAGTGCATGTAGATATATATCAAACTGTTTGATGTCAAGGACCCCCAGATTGACACTCATTAGCCCGCGGACCCCAATTAGAAAAGATATGCCAGGGATTTTTACGGCTTTAGCAATGATTCTCGACATGTTTCATTTCAAAACATTTTTTTTTAATGTATTTGGGGACCCCCCAAAATAATTTGGCGACCCCCCGAGGGGTCGCAACCCACGGGTTGAGAACCCCTGCATTAGTCTACGGACCCCATTTAATGGCATTTCTATCTCTGGGACCCCCAATTTATATTGTAAAATCAATGTTAACTGAGAGTTAATTTAACTGAGAGTGTACAAATGGAACCAAATGGACCGTTTGTACACTCTCTGAGTTACAGACCAATAAGGGTCCATTTGGTTCCTGATCTCAAGGACCGCTGGGGGTCCCCGGACCCCACTTTGGGAACCACTGATGTATATAGCTTGGTGTGTAGAAAACACTGCTTAGCTGGTTATGTTTCACCTTGACTTCATGCCCAAACTCCCTGCAGCCACCCTGTGAGTCTGAGAAACTCTGCAGTGTTGAATGAGCTGTAATCTGTCTCACTGTCTGCATGCACACACGCGAGCGCACATGCGTGCGCGCGCGCGCACACACACACACACACACACACACACACACACACACACACACACACACACACACACACACACACACACACACACACACACACACACAGTGGTGGGAAAAGTACTCAGATGTTTTAAAGTAAAAGTACTGCAATATAGAAATATGCTGTTACAAGCAAAAGCCCAGAATTCAATAAAAAAGTACAAACGTATTGCCTTTAAAATGTAGTCCCAAAAGTAAAAGTACTCATTATGCACAATGTCCATTGTACGTTTTCAAATGATGGAAATGTATATAGGGCTTAAGTTGTTACTTATGTTTTGTAATTGCGTGCGTGCGTGCGTGCGTGCGTGCGTGCGTGCGTGCGTGCGTGCGTGCGTGCGTGCGAGTGACCTGAGACGGCTCATATAGAGTTTCATTCCGCCTTTTATTCACCAGACTTCTCCTCACAACAAGGTATACACTCTCCAACCCCATGTATCCAAAACAATATGAGGGGCCAGGAGGGCTGAGGGGCCGACCCCCCCCCCCCCCCTCCTCCTCCCACGCCTGGAATTCGGAACCCACCCCCCCAGGGAGAATATTGACTTACTTCACCTGTATCCAGGGTTATGTTGTGTTCTGGTCTTTTTCTTCTTTTCTCTTTTGTGTCCATAATGTGAAGGATACGTATAGTGTCGACCTTTTGGTTTTGTTTTGTTTTGTTTTGCCCGTAAACTTAACGTCCTACTTCGATCGTATACCGCAGCGTCACACACAAAGTATAGGAAAAGATCCACAAGCTGGAAAGGAGTTTGTGGCAAAGACCCGCAAAATGCCGCTATAATATATGTGGACCAGTGTTTCGTTGACTAAAACTAAGACGGAAAATGTTCGTTGACTAACCTTTTTCCACTGACGAAACTAATTGGAAACTAAACGAAAACTAAGCTATGATGACTAAAACTGAGACTAAATATACTGACAATTTCGTCAACCAATACAAACTAGACTAAAATGTTAGGAAGGGACTAGTGGACAAGAGATCCAGTATAAGTCATTTTTCACTTGGTTGCATGCTGAAAATAGCCGATCTACAAGCTTGTACATCGGCTATTTTCAGCAAGTGTAAAAACAATCATTACGATGGCATCAAGGCCCGCCAAAATACATTTTCAGTCGACTAAATCAACTGTAGATTTAGTCGACTAAAATCCTATGATAGGTGACTAAAATGTGACTAAAACTAAATGAAAACTATTCAAGAGACTGTCTATGACTAAAACTGCGTGCGTGCGTGCGTGCGTGCGTGCGTGCGTGCGTGCGTGCGTGCGTGCGTCTATGTCTATACAGAGGACCAGATCCCCCACGGGTTCCCCTCCACCGTCCCCAGCTGAAAGTGTGTATGTGTGTGTGTGTGTGTGTGTGTGTGTGTGTGTGTGTGTGTGTGTGTGTGTGTGTGTGTGTGTGTGTGTGTGTGTGTGTCTATACAGAGGACCAGATCCCCCACGGGTTCCCCTCCATAGACATGGGTCCCCAGCTGAAGGTGGTGGAGCGCACGCGGACCGCCACCATGCTGTGCGCGGCCAGCGGAGACCCGGACCCCGACATCTCCTGGTTCAAGGACTTCCTGCCCGTGGACATCGACGGAGGCGACGGGCGAATCAAGCAGCTCCGCTCAGGTTAGTGTGCCTCGTGGTGGGAACACATGCAGTACTCGCGGGTTTTACTTCCGTAAAAGTGTCAACATATACTGCCATGTAGAACTATTATTTTACAAGTAAAAGTGTGGTCATCAAATGTACTTACTTGAATGCAATTGAGTATTGGCATCAGCATGTACTAAAAAGTACCGAAGGTTAAAAGTACGGATAATGCAGAATGTTCCACTTCAAGTTTTCAAACGTATACAAATCTTTTGAAAATGGCAGATCTACAAGCTCACAGTGCGTCGCACTGGAGTATAGAACTAAAAGTATTGGAAATTGGAAGTGTCTCATGTAAAGTACAAATACCTCAGCATTGTACTCACCCTGAACGCCCAGGACGAAGTTCTTGTCCTTTCTATTAATAGCGCCCGACGCCCAGGACGAAGTATTGTCCAAAAGACGAAGTTTATTGATACGAGAACAGATCGCATGGCTGTATAGCCCAGGCGCGCCTCCTGGGCTCTCCTCGGTGACGCACAAGAGTGAGACGTCATCGAAAAACTCCCTCCTCTGTTTAGCTGATGAAAACGAAAATCTTAAAAAAGTTCATAACTCGCGATCTAAATCATCCCGTCTTTTTCTGAAAAAAAGATCCTGTGTTAGACGGCGCTCCGCGGTCCAGTCGCTAGTCTCGATATATTTATTCTTGTCTCCCGTTGTTGTCGATCGACTCTACAGTGGTGTGGCTATTGTTAGCTGCTACACAACATCATGAACTTCCGCCGGTCCGTCCGGAAAAGGCGCCCGTGTTTATAAATCGACTGGGCGCATGAATGTAATGGATTAAATAGTTCCGGGCAATTAAAGTGTTAAGTACAGTACTAAAGCTGACACTGGAGTGTGACACTGGACCGCGCCATCTTAAGTTGCGCGCGCATCTACGTGCGTTCTATGTGCTGCTTTCAATGGCGTTTATCTCCAAATCGGCGCGTTTCTGGTCAAAACACAGTTTTTCAACGGCCGACAACCGGCACTGTCATACTTGCGGTCAGGTTTTTTTCTGCACCCAGCGAGAGAACAACAATCGAATGCCACAGACGAATAACAGTCCACACTATTGATCCATAATGTATAAATGATAGATAAGGGTTCAGGACAACGAGGCCTTGGAGGGGTCAGTCTGAAATTAGGATTTAGACTGTTTTTCGTCTGTGGTATCGGTCAAGAGACCACACACACCATTACGTCATCGTAACATCCGGTTACGGATATTTGGCTCTTCAAAATAAGGTTTGAAAGGGAAAAAAAACCTTGGTAATGTGCGATAAATAAATACATTAATCCCGGCGGGGATTGTGTTGATTGAGTACTTTTATTAGTCACAAATGTAAACAGCATGTCAGACATTTGGGGCTCTATTTCCGTCCATGCTAAACCCCTTATGCCTAAACGTATTTGCCTTTTTTTCTTTTTAACTATTTTGAAAAATGTTTTTGAATAGTTCAACTCAGCCCAGTGTCCCCCCAGTGCCCCCCCAGTGCCTCCCCAGTGCCTCCCCAGTACCTCCCCAGTGTCTCCCCAGTGCCAGTGTCCCGCCAGTGCCTCCACAGAGCCTCCCCAGTGTCCCCACAGTGCCTCCCCAATGGACCCCCAGTGCCTCCACAGTGTCCCCACTGTCCCCCCAGTGCCTCCACAGTGTCTCCTCAATTTTTAAGACAGAGTAAAAAAAAAGAAAGGGTACAGGCTAAGGATAAAAGGTTGGCACAAAAACAAGTCACGGGGACTTGTTTCCATTGTGGTCTTACATTACATATCGGTTTATATTACTATACTATAATCGCTGTCCTATACATCAACAGGACAGCAATTTCGTGAATGGCTTTTTTTATATATACATTTTGCCATATTTGTAACCGTATAAGCCTGAAGCCCAAATATATCAGATCTACAAGCGTGTCGCGCGGCGATCAGCTATTTCTCTGAGCATGACTCTGGCTTGCTACTACGTGTATGTAAATCATCTTTGACTCGAATTCCAAACCTCTAAATGTAACCCTAACCCCAACCTGAATCTCCTTCTAAGTGTCACAGGTATCTCTAAAAAAATCATCTCTAAAAAGCGAGGTCGTCACAACGTTGATTTTTTTTCTATACTTCATGTGGGGACATCTGGTCCTCGCAAGTACTGTATTGTAATACAAACAAGACACATGCACACACGCACGCACGCACGCAGGCTGAGAGATTCACTTTGCTGTGCTGCCGTTGCCAATGTTTGAGCCGTCATGTTGACACTTTGAAGGTGAAATGACGCCTGTCTCATGTTCAAAAATGCATTTTTTTCCCCTTCTGACAGATGAGTGTATCGTTTTCATGGGTCTTAGCAGGGACGTGCACATATAGACATCAAAGGGGGCTTCAGCCCCTGCCCTTTAACCCGTCTGTAAAACAACTGCCATTTCCAGACCACAAATGCAGCATTTACTACGGTGAAAGAAATGCAAATGCCACTCCTTTCCATGCCACACGGAAGGCAGCATTCAGGAGAATTGCTTTTTTTCCGAAGTCTCCTGAACTTGAACACAGTATTTTGTGTTGAACAAATTTGTTTAGAAATCCATCGCTATTTTTGTCCAAAAGTGCCCTCTTACGGGATTTCAGCCCCTGCCTCTCTAATACTCTCTGCACGTCCCTGGGTCTTAGCATCGTCATTTGGGTCAGAAAACTCGCTGTGTGTGTAACTCCATGTCACACGCCGCCAAAATGTCATTTTCCAAGCACTGTAGTGTGTCCACCGTTTGGACCGTTCACAAAGTCGACACAGCCTCGTGGCGTTTTCCTTTGAAACCTGTGCCAGCAGACAGGCTAGAAGTTGAAGCATGCATGCATTCGGAGTTTCGGACGGACGTTTTTCTGCATCTGCATTTGCGAGACAAACGCGCTGCATTCAAAAAGCCTCGTTCAGAACTAATTAAACATCTGCAACAAAGACAACATTATTTTAAGCCTGATTTATGACTCCTTTTTTAAATAGTCAACATACTGTACAAGCTCACGACAAATCATATAACTTGCAGGTGACAGGTCGTTCTTTCTTTCCTCTTTACTTATTTTTGCCATTTTTTACCATAGACAGTTTTTGAATGAAGTTTGATTTTGTTTTTTATTATTTTTTTTTTTTTGCGGCTTACGCCTTTTATTGGTTTTTTGAAGGGACAGACAGTAGGCTGACAGGAAACGGGAGAGAGATGGGGGAAGACATGCAGTAAAGGCCGTGTCGGGCTCGGGAGTCGAACCCGCGGCACACTGCGACTGGATTACCAGTCGGGTGCCCAGACGGTTACGCCACCGCCTGGGCCGTTTGATTTTGTTTTAACACAAATCTTCTCTTCTGGGGGTCCCTGCCACAAAAGCATTTCTAGATGGGGTGTCGGTGGCCAAATACATATCCTTTCGGGGGTCCTTGCAACAAAGAACGTTTGAGAACCACTGATTTAGAAGGAATGATGTAGAATCAGACTCAGGTCTAAATGGCTTAACCACATGAACCCTCGACACTTACTGTGTTCTGCTCCTTTTCCCACATCTACGCCAGAGGTTTTCAACCAGTGGTCCGGGGACCACCAGTGGTCCTTGAGGGGGTTCCAGGTGGTCCCCAGCTAAATGATGGAAGAGTTGGTAACCAAATGGACCCATAGATTTTTAACTCTTGAGAGCGTAAAATATAACCAAATGGATCCATATGGGTCCATTTGGTTTCATTTTACGCTCTCAAAAGTAAATTTATTTGTAACCTTCTCCATCAGTTAATTTACATTAAGTCTACAGAATTTGTATTTTGATCAACGTTTGCCTGTTATCTCTCCTGTGGTATACCGACATTAATACAGCATGGAATTGTGGACATGTTATCCAACAATGACAAGAAAATATTAGACATTTTGGGTCTGAGAGGCGAAATGTCATCAAATGGTGGTCTGTGGCTCAAATTCTGAATAAATAATGGGCCTTGATATGAAAAGGTTTGAAAACCACTGCTCTCGGGGGCACGGTGGCACAGTCGGTAGTGCTGTCGCCTCACAGCTAGAAGGTCCTGGGTTCGATTCCCGCTGGGGACGCTGGGGGCGTGCTCCCTCCTCCGCGTCATCAATGCCTATACCCGAGGCGAGGTTGGCGAAAGGGCCTTTCTGTGTGGAGTTTGCATGTTCTCCCCGTGTCCCCTAGGGTAGGTACCCTCACAAAAAACATGCAGTAATCCTGTTCTCTAAACTACCTCCCCCTGGCCAGCCGGGGTGCCTGATGGAGGGGAAAGGAACTGGTTGGAATAACCACTGCTCTACACCGAACCAAACCTCTTTTTGTGAGCTTGTAGATCGGCGTTCTCTTGTTGCTGAATGTAAGTACGGTTTGTTAGGGTTTTGTTGAGTGGTTACATAAATGCACAGCTCTCATCCAGGGCCTATTCATTTCTATCCAGGCTCTTCAGCAGGGTCAGTGTTCCATTTCCTCCCAGCAGCACTTGAGCTTGAGTATAGCTACCCCCTCTGGCTTTAGGCTACTGAATGTTTTCCACATAGACCTGCTAATCTCAGTAGCATGGTTCCGGGTTTAGTGTTACCAGTGGCGTGCACATATAGACACTAGGGGGTGCTAGAGCACCCCCTGCCCTTTTGGCAATGTGCCCTTTTGAAAAACAAACAAAAACAAAAACTTTTTTTTCTTTCTTTTTTTTGATTTTTCAAAAATAGCAGACCTACAAGTTCATAGCGCGCCACTCGGTGGCGCGCTATGAGCTTGTAGATCTGCTATTTTTCAATAGCTAAAGCATAACATAATGCTAACACCAAAAGGGGTTCCCGCCCAAAATAGATTAAGGCAACCGGCCGGTTCCACGCGCTGCACAAGGTGCCCTTTTTTAACTTGAGCACCTGCCCCTCTAAATGTCTGTGCACGCCAATGACTGTTACATTAAGAATGCACTGTAAGAAGGTACTCTAAAGGATGCATTTCCTGTTTACAAACATAACTGCGTGCGTGTGCATTCAGGCGGCAACTCCACTTTGTTTTTGACCGAAATTGTGCAGCTTAGACCCAATGGTGACTGTGACCAAGCTGGTCACAACCCAGGGCACGGAAGGACACGACACAGGCAGTTGTTCTCAAGTAGGCTCTTTATTCCTCTCAAGCCAGGGAATTGGTCATCAAACAAACTATCTCCGTCATTCACAGGAGCCAAAACAAAATGTAACAAGTCACAGTGTCCTCAATGTGAATCCTATAACATGAACTAAACAGTCACCGTGTGACATTAAACATCCAATTCTAACAGGCAGGAATGTGGAGTATTGTGTGGCTCTGTCTGGACCCAGCCTCTCACTGCAACAGAGAACACAAACACATTAGCTTCCTTATATACACAGCAGCTGTCCTTCATTTAATTGACACAATCTGCTGCAGGTGCGCCTGTGAGCTGGCAAAGCCAGCCCTGTCACCCCACTCACAGATACCTTGATCCCGCCCCCTGCCACAGTGACAAAGTACTCGACCCCAGTGGGCTTGTAGTTCTGCTACTGTCACTGCATTTGAAATAAGGCTAAAGTGCTTAATTCTTTACCTACTTTTTTCCCCTTTCTGGAAATGTAGAAGTGTCAAAAGTATGTGTCTTTGAAAAGTATTGAAACAAATCACACTCGTGTGAAGTGAGGGTCGCCTGGTAATGTTTGTGTAAAGGGCTCTAAACAAACATTAGAACAGACTTACTTGGCTGTCATACGACGTCATTTCAAAATGTCCAGATGTTGGAGGAGCTAGCACCCCTCAAAAATACAATACTCATTAGTATCAATCAATCATTATTGCTAACACCTGTGAAGGAAGTAAGGAAATGATAGTTTGGAGCCAAATGGACCATTATGGGTCTGTAAGTCTCAGAGTGTACATATGGAACCAAATGGACCCTAACAGGTTCCATTTGGACACTCTCAGAGTTAAATTAACATTTTACAATAGAAATGCCATTACATGGGGGTCAAACTGAGGGTCCTTGAAATTAAACGGGAGAATCACTGCTAGAGCCGTAAAAATCTTCTCTTATGGTGGGTCTCTGGCATCTGCGGGCTAATTAGTGTCAATTTGGGGGTCCTTGACATGAAAAAGTTTGGGAACCACTGGTATATAGCACATACAGATGGCTGGACTTTGCTTTCAAATTAATATATAAAATGTGCTTACATTTTATAGATGTCCTGTCCCAATGAGATATCTAAACCAAGTGTAATGTCAGCTCACATAAATAATTATATACATTTGTTTGTAGACTAAGTAATTGTGCCCTGTATTGATGCTAATCAGGATGCTGTATGGAAACAGTAAGCCTTGTTCACACCTCACCAACTTAGCGGAAATAAGGATGCTGCTTCTCATTTCAATGTTATCTCTATGCGTACCACCTTTTTGAGTGGCGCTAACTGCTAACCGCTTCTATAGACAGGAATGTGTGTCCCTATGTGTGTACGTGTCCGTGTGTCCAAGCACAGAAATAGCACTTGTTGACCACCAAGTGTCACTGTTGCGCAGGCTAACACACATGCGCGCGCACGCAGGGCCACTTTTTAGGTAGTGCGAATGGTGCCGCCGCACAGGGCCTCACGCATGCGAGGCCTCGCGCTAGGCAGCGTTTTTTCCATCTCAGAGTCAGAGCTAAAATAGGCAGGGGCGGTTATTAGCGCTACGCACGACGGCTAGAGGCCCCGAAAGTTATTAGTAAGCTGCGGTCAGTTTGGGGCCGGGGTGCCCCCCAGGAGGGCCTCCGACGGCCGCACGTCGCTTCCTCCTCCCAACCGGCGTCACCTCTTCATCCTCCCATTAAGCGACGCCCGGCCGTCCCGTCGTGGGGCCCCCTGTTGTCCCCCTCTGCGCTGCGCTGCAGAATTAGAGCAGAATCTACACACCAAACCAAACAACAAAAACAAGCTGAACACATGTAGGCTAGTTGAGTGCACAGCCGCTCCGCTCACAAACAAAACGACTAGTCACTCGAGTGAAGTGAAAAGGTAGGCTGTGTCATGTCATGTAGGACTGTGTGTGAAAAAAAAGGTTTTATTTCAAATAATTAGTCACGCATGGACCGACAACCTCTCTCTCTCTCTCTCTCTCTCTCTCTCTCTCTCTCTCTCTCAGTCTGTCAGTCCAGTCAGTGTCATGATTTCACAATTTTTCGAATTTAATTTTGATCGATCACAAACTGTCTGCAGGCAGCAAATGTGATACTTAATATTTATAACAAATAACAGCAGCTGTTCATTTTACTTTTAATATAACCGGTAATTTGAGCTGCAATGCAGGGCAGACTGGTTGGGTGGTGGTTTCTGATTATATCAGTTATGATCAGGGCAACAGGTTTGTGTTCCGGTATTCGTTGTAGAGTAATACATAGACATGTTAAATTGCTCATATAGATCATCAGACAGTGTCAGCCCCAGAGACCCCTCCTGTGACAGCTTGTTTGACATGACTCATGTCATGTTACGGCTTCATTATTTATAATAATGATCAAACATGTGTAAACTAACAGTGTAAAACGTGCAGTATATATATTTTTTCTTCACATTAAGCCTTTTTATTTTTTTAATAACTATAGCTTCCTTACATTACAACAAATAAAATAACATAATGTGGACCACAATCTCTGCATTCACACTGTTAAGCTGCTAAATAGAGCGTTGCAGTCCCGCCTCCTACCCTGGACCAGGAAATGAAACCCAATGCATTATTCTCATAGACATTTCTTAAAGTATTTATTTAAAGACGGTTACGCCGCGGACAAAGCCAACTCGAGTCGTGACAACTCATGACGACACAAACAATATTTTGGACCAAACAAATAATTAGAAAGAAGAAAAAAACGGCAGGTTACAACACTTTTTTTGTTACTCATTGGAGATGAGAACCTGGCATAATATTTGTAGGAAAGTGAAGGCAAAAGTAAGCATTAATTAATTAATTAATTAAAAAGCGCACACATTGTTCCCCCCGACATATCGCACAGGGCCTCGCATTTCTCCCAGACGCCTCTGCGCGCAAGGGAGTCAAAGGCCCCATTTACACTGGCAGCCAAATCCAGATCTGAGCCACATCCAGATTGAAATCTGATTTGTTTAAATGAGTCATGTGACATGTTAGACTCATTTAAACCAATCGGATTTCAATCTCGATGTGGCACAGATCTGATTCAGGCTAGATTTGTCTGCCAGTGTAAATGGGGCCTAGTAGTCTATCCCCGTTTTGCAATGTGCTAGACCACAGGTTCCCAACCACTGGTGCGTGTACAGTACCTGTGCTTGTACGTCCACGGGACATGTCCCACTGGTACCTACGCGAGAAGGGAACCCCAAGTTTTCCCGACCGTGAATCTATAACCGTGCGTCACCAGGATCAATGAAATGGTCAATGACAATGATATTGTAACATTATTGTTGTGATATAATAATATAGCAGGGTAGACTACTTGAGGCCAGTCAACTGTCTTCCGTGTTTTGGTACGATGATGCGCAACGATAGAAAGATTGGGAACCCCTGCGCTAGACCCTGGGAGATGGACTGCTGAGGTGGAGCGCCACACCTATACCATCAGCTCCCAGTGCTTACATGCACATGACTTGCCACACACAAGCCGCGCCACTCATAGGGCGAATTGGCGGTGCCCGCGGGATCAAACCCGTGACCTTCATGGGGTCCAAAGGCAATCGAAAACACCCGTCCTTGGTTCTGGTGACTCATATTGTCCTTCTAATATGTAACGTGAGGTGCCCGTGTTATCCTGCCCCCGACGACAGGCCCAGAAGATAATTCCCCGTCCATTGTTTCAAAAAGTATTGATTTAAAGACCTTTTAACACTAGCATGTCTGAAGTAAAGTCAGACAGAAGTAGCATGTGCTTAAATTCATATTTAGAAAATGTTTCAGATGTCTGAGATGATGGAATGGTGATGGATGATAATGGTCATGGAAGGGGAACCTTCTGAAAGCTTCATGGGCAAAGATAATCAACTTCAAAATACGGTCAAAATGACCTCTCGGACAAAGCCAACTCCGATCACAAATCATGACAATAAACACAACGTTTTGGGCAAATCAAATAATTAGACAGAAGAAAAAAAGGGCACTTGTGTTTATTGTCATGATTTGTCACAACAAGAGTTGGCTTTGTCCGAGGGTTAAATGTCTTTAAATAAATACTTTTTGAAACATCTATGGGGAAAATTAATGGGGAATTTTCTTCCGGGCCTGTCGTCGTCATGAAAGGGGGTGGGACTGCAGCGCTCGATACTGCTGTATTCTCATTATATTGGCATCAATGGACAAACGTGTCCGTGGCAAATTTTAGATTTTCTTTTGTATACACCATTATAATGTTCTTATTTTGATCAGAGATCCAAGTCTCCAGGTTTTCTTCAGAATAATATGTATGACACTCATTTACTACGACACATTATAGGAGTCCAACTACTGTAGTGCTAGTGGTTCTCAAATGTTTTATTTGCAATGACACCCTTGACTGAGAGTGCATAAGTGTTCCATTTGAGCACTCTTAGAGTTACAGACCTGTTTTGGTCATTCAGGCTTGTCCTCTCATTTTGTATGTCCGTGGCAAAAATGGAATTTTGACAGAAATGTCCACCACAAGCCTTTTTCAGTGAGATGTATTTTACTCTGCTGTATCTACAGCATCGATCCATCCATCTTCAACCGCTTATCCGTAGTCGGGTCGCGGCGGCAACAGCTCCACCAGAGAGCTCCAGACTTCCCACATTAGAAACATTAGATCCCGAGGCGTTCCAAGGCCAGTGAGTCGATGTAATCCCTCCATCTCACCCTTGGTCTGCCCGGGGGGGGGTCTCCTCCCATGTGGGACATGCCTCGAGGACCTCCCTATAGGGAACTCTGTATCCACAGCAGTGGTGCTCAAACCTTTTCGTGTCAAGGACCCCCCACATAGATATGTATCTGCCCATGGAATCCCATCTGAAATGATTTAGCCACCCCAGAAGAGAAGATTCGTATCAAAGACAAACATCAAAATAGCAAGCTTGCTGCGAGCTTGTCGATTTTTTTTATAGCGTATAAATGGGTTAAATGATTTTGATGCTGTATAGAGGGTATGCGCATGCTTAAAGTGAATGGCACATCGAGTGGCAAATCGAGTGGCAAAGCAACATGCAAAGTGAGTTTAACATTGTTTAACATTGTTTAATGCAATCAGATAGGACTTTTCTTTTTGGATGTATGGGCTTTCAAGGCCAGAAAGTAGTTTTTTGCCACTCAGTATAGGCGTTCCTGCATAACTTCCGGGTTTGATGATGATGTCACGTGCATACTCTTTATAAACTGCTTAACCCATGAGTTCATAAAAAGCACAACAATTAAGTATAACTTGTTTGTTCCTGTCTTTGAAATGTGGTGCAGGGTTGTGAAAGTCAGTTTCTGTCTCAAGTAGAGACACAAAAAGTCCAGTAACTATTCAAGTAAACCTGGTCATTGTCCACTGCTGGTTAGCATAGCATCACTTTACACTGTTGTGTACTGCCTCCTCTCCTCTCCTCTCCTCTCCTCTCCTCTCCTCTCCTCTCCTCTCCTCTCCTCTCCTCTCCTCTCCTCTCCTCTCTCTCTCTCTCTCTCTCTCCCTCTCTCTCTCTCCCCCTTCCTCTCTCCCCCTTCCTCTCTCTCCCCCCCTCTCTCTCTCTCTCTCTCTCCCTCTCTCTCTCCCCCTTCCTCTCTCTCTCTCTCTCTCTCTCCCCCTTCCTCTCTCTCTCTCACTCTCTCTCTCTCTCTCTCTCTCTCTCTCTCTCTCTCTCTCTCTCTCTCTCTCTCGTCCGTGGACTAATAATGCCCCTCTCTCTAATCTTATTTGCACTCTAATTACCAAACCAGGTGGTACGCCAATCCGAGGTAAGAATGCTATAGGCAAATGTCCAAATCACGCCATTATTCCACTATATACACTATATCACACCATCACGTCTCCGCCATCACCTCACCTCACCTCACCTCACCCATCCTCCTCCTCCTTGTTCTCCTCCTCCTCCTCCTCCTCACACTGCTCCTCTTCTTCCCTCCTGATGCTGTGTTCGCACTAGCAGTGACACTGTTGGGGGCCATTTCCATACAACTTTTTATTTATTTTATTTAACTTTTTAGGCAGCTATAGGACCGTTTATTTCCATACGACCGGCAAGCGCGTCCATTTTGGGGTGGAAATCTCCCCATTGTAAGAACCTATATGGAAGTGTGACATGAATTAGATTATGTCAATTGATGTCTCTATCCAATAATATTTGTGTTGACTCTATTTCGAGCTAGCTTGAAAATATTTGGAGCATTTCCATATATTCTTTTCAATAGGTAGATGAGTAAATAAGTGCAATAGCTTTTTTGTATAGTATGCAGGGCATGGCTTTCCAAAATTATGTCATGTAGCTGGCAGCCAAGTGACAACGTAAGCCGTCATCTGGCTGATATAAAGACTGCCCTCGCTGCACGCCTCACTTCACACAAGTGTGATTTTTAGACTATACAGCAGTCTTCTCTGACCTGCCGACATCACGTCAGGTCACTACTTTGGCATTCTTTCTAGGCAGGTCGAAGACGCTAAACTGCATAATGGAAACACATATTAGATAGAGATGTCAACTGGTGTAATGTAATTTTGGTAACATTCCATATAGGCTTAGCCTACGAATGCCAGTGGCGTGCACAGATAGACGCTAGGTGGTGCTAGAGCACCCTTTGCCCTCTGGACAGAAATGTGCCTTCTTATTTTTTGTACAGTGTACACTGTACAGTATGTGGACCATGGTGACATTGATCAATTCTTGATGAAAAGCTTCTAATATATTATTTATACCCCAACATCTATAAATCTCACACTATTAATTATAAGGCAACCGGCCGGTTCCACACGCTGCACAAGGTGCCCTTTTTTTCACTTGAGCACCTGGCCCTCTAAATGTCTGTGCAGTGTGCACGCCACTGACGAATGGAGATGATTCTGCCAATAAGGGTCAGGGCTTTAGTAGTAAAATGTTGTCAGACTGGTGTATGGTAAACAACTCAAATGTTTTTCTTCGGTAAAAGTATCAATACTGCAAACAATACTTGAGTAGTCTAAATGTACAACATTATGGGCATCAAATGTACCTAAAGTACCAAAGGTAAAAGTAATCATCTTGCTGAATGTCCCATTTCAAGTTTTCAAATGTATAAAAATCATTTTGAAAATAGCAGATCTACAAGCTCACAATGTGTTGCATCGCGGCATATTGTGAGTTTGTAAGTTGTAGATTGGCTATTTTCAAATGGCCAAAATGTATAGAGTTGAAGTGGTTAATGTATGTTTTGTAATAATCAAAAATCTACTAGTAAAGTAGTTAAGTAACTAGTAAATAAAGTTTTAAAATACATGTTGTGGAGTAAAAAGTGCAATAATTTGATCCAAAATGTTGTGGAGTAGAAGTAAAAGTATTGGAATTTGGAAATGCTCAAGTAAAGTAAAAAAAATTGCTCAAAAGAAAAAGAAATAGTTACTTAAGTTCCACCACTGAGCACTGCTCATTTGACCTGCTTGTGTCTGAATACCCAACAATTTACGGCCCAACGTTCAACCATGAGAAGTCCATGTTTGTTTACGTTGTTTCAGCTAAGCTAGCTCTGCTAATGACACAGATGACATACGGTTTGAACGTTGCCGGTATCAATACGTCACGCTGTACATGCACAAGTGTTCCTTATGAAAAGCTTTCTGTGGACATGGCCCTTTCAAAGTGTTGTGCAGCACGCTTGTTGGCGTGGTCAAGCGTGCGTCCGTGTGCGAGACTGATGAGCGAGGAAAATCTGGCTGACAGCAGGAATTGGTTCCGCCTCCATTACAAGCAGGAAAAGCCTCTATGCAGAGCAGCCATGGTGGAAAGAAATTGTGCCTCTTCCTTATAAGGAAGTATACTTCCTTCACAGGTCGTATCGCTTATGCTAATAAAGGCTCTGTTCCGTTTAGTGTAGCACAGTGGTTCTCAAACCTTTTAACCTCATTTACCGCCACATCGCCATCTGGTGGTGGGCTCAGAGCGCCATCCAGTCATTAAAGTGCCATGGGGTGGACACCAGTTTTGGTCCTGGGTGCCACTATTCCCATTATAAATAAAAGAAAGAAAATGTAATTCTATTGTGCATGTCATGTGCATGTCATCACCTGCACAACAGATTAGAGGAATTTTCAAAATATGAAAAAAGAAAAGAAAAGAAGAATATATATAATAAAAAAAAACTCGTCTTAACGTCCCTGGCAATCAGTGCATAATTAGATTCAGCTCGTCTTTAACGTCCCTGGCACTTAAACAGTTTTAATAGAAAAGGAAAAATCACACCTGTGTGAAGTGAGCGGTGCAACCGTAGTGTGTGGGGGTCCCCGGGGGCAACATCCAGACCCCCAGGAACGCGCCCAGGGGGCTGGCCCCGTTCCGGCAAGCTTTCCAGTGTCTGAAACGGTCGAGAAATGACAGTAACCTGTGGGGGTCCACGGGGGATCCCCGGAAACATCCGGACCCCCAGCAACATGTGGCCAGCCCGGTTCCAGCGATTCTTCCCACGTCCGAAATTGTCGAGACATGACAGAGTTATCGTGTTGCAGCTTTCCGTGCTCATCCGTGCTAGCCTGCTAGGACACGTAGACATACAGTACATACAGAGGGACACACATAGCTGCGTAATGGAGCGGAGGCACAAGAAGAACAAGAAGTAAAACGTTGACATAATAGGAGATATAAGGTTTCTGCCGTCAGGTTTTCGCAGGTAATTTCTCAGGCAACATCTCTAGAGACAGATGTATACTCGGTCGTCCCGGCAACCAGGAATAAATCATCTGTCATCATCAGATTACGGTGACACACACTTCTTTTTTCTTTTTTACCTCTGCAGATGGAATGTGCAGTGGTGGACAATGTATAGGCTACTCTACACCAGTGGTTCTCAACTTTTCAGGCCACGACCCCCCCCCCCCCACACACACACACACACACACACACACACAATAATAATCCTATTTGAACTGGGGACCCGCCAGTAGGAGTTCAAGGCATGTATAGTTTGACTCGGTTCCACAGATGAATATTGTGAAGATGGAAAATAGAAAAAGGACTTTTAAGGCATTTTACGAAAGAAAGAAAGAAAGAAAGAAAGAAAGAAAGAAAGAAAGAAAGAAAGAGAGAGAAAGAAATGAAAAAGACCATCACAGTAGGCTAATCAAGAAACTATCAAACTATACTATCAAAATTGGTTTCTTTCTTTCTTTCTTTCTTTCTTTGATATTGTTTTTTTAAAGTCCGTATATGGTCACTTCACTGTCATCGGCCTCGATCTTCCCTACTTGGTCTGTGTCTCAGAGGAAGGCAGTTAGGCAGTTTTATCCTTTAAAAACAAGAGTTATTATTTTTCCCTTTAATTTATTTATTTTTTAAATTATTATTAACGCGAGCACAGCATGCTAACTTTGCAGGAATAGCAAGCCTGCAGTTTCTATTAGCTTGGTTACACAATACGCAGTGTGATATAAGGAGGAGCCATGCTTCACATATAATGCTATACTGAACCCCACATGCGTGCTTGGGTGCGTACGTGCGTGTGCGCGTGCGTGCGTGCGTGCGTGCGTGCGTGCGTGCGTGCGTGCGTGTGCGAGCACGCAAGCATGCATGTAACTTCTGGAAGCACATCAGAGACGAAGTCCCTCGGATGGCTGGCATCCCACTGCGAGATGACCACATGTACACCGTAACAGCCTGATTGTAAATGTAACTCTGTAGCCTAGTGTGTACCAAATGGACCCGTAGGGGTGCCCTCCATCTGCGGCAGTTTGCCTCCGGATGTGCCCCGGGGCACTCTCACTCTCATAGATCGTATTTATTTATTTTTGTTACCAGCTCTTAACTCTCCATTTCATGATGCATTTCAGGAGCACTTTCTTGAAATATGTATGCATTTATTTGTTCTTTTGTCTATACCGGTCGTCTCAAAACTGCATGATGTTCACCATTTTCAGCAAATTTGAATGACTTTGCATTGAGTTACAGTCACATCGTCCTTCTAAATAGAGTCTCGGTGGAGACCTATAACGATATTTTCTTTGACATGAATGGAGATAACTATGGTATACAGTGCTGCTGCCATGTGCTGGGGGGAAAAACAAAGTCCCATCATCTTAATAGCATGAAATGTCTCTCTTGTTATAACAAGCGTCACGTTTCAACGAGATATGATTTGGCTAAAATGTGTAACCTTCGATGCAATTTGGTTTTATCTTGCTATAACGTGATATACTTCGCATCACATTATTGAAACAAACATCAAAGTGGCCGCACACACCGTAGCCCAATTGCCAAAGCTTTTTTTGAGGAGGTAGACAGATATCAGTAGGGATGGAGTTCGATAAAAAAAAATCCAATAACAAGCTTATTGAGTACCCGTTGTCAATACGCTTTGGGCTGTTATCGAGCATATAGCGGCCCATGACGTCATGTTTAAACAATCAAGATAAGATGCGATCAAGAAGAAAATCGAATCACCCATGATGGCACAAACATGTCGGTCTAAATGTGTATTGATACCTGCCAACCAGCGGTAAACATAATTACGCTTTTAAAGTGGCGGTACACATATTAACCAGTTAACAGTTTCTTTAATATTATTTTATTGGTAAAAAGGTCAATTGCCTTCCGTCTGTTAGAAAAATACTGTATTTGAAGGCCCTATACAGTACAAGATACTGGTTCTTTTAAGAATGTATTGTCTCCTTCTTCTTTCCACAAAATAATTGAAAATGCTCGATAGTGGGCTCGATAAACCTGATCGATAAGGTGCTCGTTATTATTAAAAATTAACAAGCTCCATCCCTAGATGTAGCCGTCTTCAGGGTATACATTTCTGTAGACTTGAATTCATCATAATATCTTAGTGACAAATTGTATTTATTTTTTACGTTAAAGGGACACTTCACCCTTTGAGGAAAAAAATATATGTTAATGACATTTAGAAGCTTTAGAACACTTTCCTGGGGGTCTTTATGTGTGTAATATGTGGTTTTAGATATTTTAGATTGTAGTAGTGAGCCCGGTGTCTCTGATGTCATGGACACTGGGCTCACTTCCTTCCTGGACTACATGTTGTCTCTGTAAGACAGCCCTCTCCCTATCCACAAGGAGGAGCAGTGCACCAAAGAATTATGGGAATTGTAGTCCAGGAAGGAAGTGAGCCCAGTGTCCATGACATCAGAGACACCGGGCTCACTGGTAAAATCTAAAATATCTAAAACCACATATTACACACATAAAGACCCCCAGGAAAGTGTTCTAAAGCTTCTAAACGTCATTAACATGTATTTTTTTGCAAAAAGGGTGAAGTGTCCCTTTAATAATAACGTGACATGTTTCACGTTGAAACACCATAGACGTTTAGCGAGTTATACTGTGAGTCGTTTAAGTTCTATAACGTGATAGGATTGTGATTTTGTTTTCCCTGTCATGGCAGCAATGCACGTCCGTCAATAAATGGTGCATTGAGGACAGGTAAGTTGCTCTGGGGCAGCTGCATGTACTGAATGGTTTTCCAGACCATTTGAAGAGCAACAGAACCCAGTCCACTTTGTTTAGTTCTCTAATATAATGCAATTCTCACCAGGCATCGATAACTTGTTTTGTTTTGTTTTGTTTTGTTTTGTAAATGAATGTCTTACTTCTCCATACTACAGTGTCACACACAAGTAGGAAAAAATAGCTGATCGACAAGCTCAAAACGCATCTCATCAGAACCCATTTCGAGCTGTAGATCTGCTATTGTTTATTGTGTATTGTTATTGCTACTTTTTTAATGTAAATGAAGTTACAGTTTTGGACATTTGAGCTTTCCAGCCGACAACTGCAGTATATGAATGTTAAAAAATATATACATATATTGTAAACATACAGTATGTCCGTGGCGGGGGCAGACACTCAAAACATTGTATTTAGGAGATGTCCAAAATGCACATTTCTGTGGAATGGCTATTGTTAAAAATATACCAGTGAAGGATTATACCAGACTTTTATGTTTAATTGAATTTAATTGATTCCAATACTCCAATATTGTTCGCCCCTGTCGTCATTTAAGTTATGGCATGAACTTGCATAGAACAACGTTTAGAACAATACATGCATCGTTACGGTTATGTGGAACAACATTATTATAGATGTAGTTTAGTTTTTAATATTATTTTTATTGTAAATATGGTCAGGGGTGAGATTTAATTAACATGCTCCGAAAAATAGCAAAAATAGCAGACCTACTAGCTCACAACAGATTTTATTTTTATTTAACAAAGATTAACATGGAATGGAACAGGAATATGTCACTTAAAAAAATACTTGTTTTTAATTGCATTAATTTTAGCTGCCCCGCCCCGAAAAAAATAGCACCATTGTCACCATTTTATCATGAGCTTTAGTGAGGATGAAATATGAGGATAGTGAGGATAAAAAAATATATGAAGATGGTTAAAGTCATCCTTTAAATCAAATTCCCGTTTTAGTTATTTTGTTAGTGTTAGTTCTGAGCTCTAAAATGGACGGCCCCTAACTTTCATCTTTGGCCTCCTCTCCACTAGGGGCGCTGCAGATCGAGAACAGCGAGGAGTCGGACCAGGGCAAGTACGAGTGTGTGGCCGCCAATCACGCCGGGACGCGCTACTCGGCCCCGGCCAACCTCTACGTGCGAGGTAAGAAGCCCCGCCCACCCAGGTTACAGCGTCAATAGAGTGTATGCGCATGCATAAAGTGAATGGCAGATCGAGTGGCAAAGTGAGTGACAAAGTGAATTTAATGTTGTTTAAAGTAATTTAATGCAATCAGATTTCTGTTTGGATGTAGGGGCTGTCAAGGCCAGAAAGTAGATTTTTGCCACTCAGTAGGCTTTCCCGCATAACTTCCGGGTATGATGATGATGTCACACCCTCTACAGTCCATTCGGCCATAGCCACTTTCCCAAATGTGCTCAAATGTGCTTACGTCATCACAGCGGCTATGGCCCAAGGAGTGTTTTTTCGTGCAAAACGAATGCTTGCAATGGATTCAGAATCATGAAAACCCCCTATGGTTTGACACATGACAATGAAAATGTGAAATGTATAGGTTGTTAATGCGCTACGTCATGTTGTAGTTTTGTTTCGTAGTCATCAATCTTCCGGAACTTCCTTTTTCCTCAAACCGATTTTTCTCAATACAAGCTGCAGGCTACAATTAAGAGCTTTTATTGTTATTCTTCCGGTTTGAGGGAAAAGGAAGTTCCGGATGATTCTATCCTCCCTGATGACAACACAACAATACTACAACATGACGATATCATCCGCTCCAGACCGGTTCACACAGCAATTTTGTAACACAGACCAGGCTTTCCTCCGAGGTGGAAAGCCTGGTGACGCAAGGTTAATGGCCTATAACCCCCTATAAATCGGCCATTCTTTTCTCTGTCTCTATCTAAGACTCTGTATAGATCAAGACAAAGTAGGCAAAAAGGCAGGTTGCTCACCGATGAGCCATTATTAGCATGTAACCAGGACCATAGATAGGCCTGCCTTTGAGTGTGACCGTGCGTGGGAGCAATGGCAGGTCAAACGACGTTCCCTGCTGAGATATGCATTGCCTTTGAGAAGTGAAAAACGCAGGCCCTATCCCAAACCCGTTAGGAGCGTGTGAATAAATGTTAATACCCAGCAGGGCGCCATTCACTCTGTATCTCCTCTTTTAGTTGTTCTCTCAACCCATATCATCTCCGCAGGTGTGACGTGCGCGTTCCTTTTCTCCTGGCACAGTTTGACTCCCCACAACGCCTCGCGATGCCTCTCATGTTTGCTGTCATTTCACTAAAAAGCTAAATCCTTTCCGATCCCTTCCTTCACCGACTCGCTTTCACTTGTCTGATGTTGCTTTTGATGACCACCCTGGGTTATTTTACTGTGCGGTGTCTGCTGGGTGGGCTTGATTTAGACCTGGTTGCACGCCTGCGTCTAATCTTTAAACTGGAATTATGCGGCTTATCATAAGCAAACACTCAAGATGGCCCTCATTTGTCAGTGATTTGATCACTTCATCAAGAATTGCATTTCATTCTGTCCATTGTGAGAACATTCGGTCCTGTGAGAATGTGTGCATGCAAGACAGGTGTGTGAAACTCACAGAGTAGGCGTACAGCGATATAACGCCGAGTGTATTAAATTGAGTGTTGATCCGAAGAGAGAATGAATGCGGAGTCAAATGATGGCCATCTTGGAAAACACCCACTGTCTGCTTTGAGTGTTCAGCTAGGCTAAGCCAGATATTTCAGTTTACTATAGGATTGGAATAAGCATCTGTGTTCCAAAGGCTTTTCCTTCTTTTTTTTGTTTTTACTTGTTTTCAAATTAAGTGTTAATTTAGCCCTGGAAGTAAAATCTTAGTCAAATTACCACTTTTTAGCTTGTACAGTGTTTACTGTGTGACGCAAAAATGTCTTGGTGTCGTATGTGTGTCACATGACGTGTGTTTTTGCCATTTGACTACATTGCAGACAATAAAAGCTCTGATTTCTACTTAGCTGCGCCGAGTCGCCACGCGTCGGCAATAGCCGGTCGGCAAGCTTTTGTCCACCGGCTATTTTCGAGACGCACCCCGCCGCAGCCAAGCCGTAAATCGGACATTTTCGGATAAGCGGATATATTTGCCTGTTTTACTCTCTCTCGTTTCTCCCTGTCTTCTCCCTCTCGTTTTTTCTTTTTTTCCCCCCTCCTGTTTCGTTGCTGTTGTTATCGTTTGTTTTTCACTTCACCTCACCTTTATTTATTCATTTTCTGCCATCAACACCCCCCCCCCCATTTTCTGCCATCAACACCCCCCCCCCCCCTCCAATAAAATACCAAATCCCCCAAAAACCTGTCTCCGTCATTCAGATCAGCGGGAAGGTTGGTTTTGCTTTCGCACTTCTTTTACACGATGCCACTTATATGTTGCCAAGGCCTGGCAGACTTGAGCCATGTGGCGCCGGCGCTGCCTCGCTGTGCGCCTTAGGCTCGTCCCGGCCTGGCCTCTTTCTTTCTCAGAACCCCCCCCCCATTCCCTAACTTACTACCACTCCAGACCACCTCAGCCCCACCACCCTATGCTACCATGTCTGCTTGTTGTTGCTACTGTATCACGTTTGTGATGATGCTCTTCAGAATGCCTTGTTTTTTCCACTGATTTTTTTTTTACACTACATAGACCATAATGCCTTGCAGCTGAGGTCTCCAGAAATGTTTTCCGGTTTAGCGTAATAAATCTCCCGCACCAAGAAGAAAAAAGTTGCAGAAACAGAAAGTTTCTCAGAAAGTCGTCCGTCTCATTATGTTTGTCAAATTGTGACTTGGAAGTTTTCATATATTATAGTATGATGGTGCCAAAAATGAGCTCACAATGCGTCACATGATCGCAACATGTGGTGAACTTGTTATATCAGCTAATTTGAGATGACATTACTGTAGGCTACTCTCTACTGTGTAGAATATGGTCCATATAGCCTTAAGGACTTCTCCTTAAGGCTGTTACTCTCGACCTGCACTCGCATGAAATGCAGCACAGCCTGTCGACGTTTGCAAAAATAAAAAGAACGAAATCACGGGAAGAAACAATACGTTTTAGTTACTCCACTCTACAAATCTTGTCAATAGAAAATCCCATTGACCAGATTTTTCCTTCCGGTGAAATATTTTATTTTCTGGCCAAAAGGTGTAATTTTAGAGTAACCTGACTCCGCCAGATGGGGCAGCAGAGAGTACACTGGGTTCCCCCCCCCCACAGTGTACTCTCTGCTGCCCCATCTGGCGGAGTCAGGTTAGGCTCAGAGAGTTTTTTTTAGCAGTCGACGGGCTTTCATGCAGTCCTTCATGCGAGTGCAGGAAGTTGAGTAGCATAGAAAGTATAGTTAAGTATGTATAATTGAAATAGGGTGTGGGAGCACTTTTTATATCACAAAAAAGGAAAAGTTACTATTAAGGAGAGCTGCCAGGCATTATGGGAAAACCAGCTCATACGGCTCAGCACGTGTGCCGTTCAGAATGTTCAGCATGTTGTCCCCCCAGGCATGACACTTTAGTCCTGACATATATGGTCCCTGTTGTCCCCCCAGGCATGACGCTTTAGTCCTGAAATATATGGTCCCTGTTGTCCCCCCAGGGCATGACGCTTTGTCCTGACATAATTATATGGTCCCTGTTGTCCCCCCCAGGCATGACATTTGTCCTGAAATATATATGGTCCCTGTTGTCCCCTCAAGGCATGACATTTATCCTGACATACTGTATATGGTCCCTGTTGTCCCCCCAAGGCTTGACATTTGTCCTGAAATATATATGGTCCCTGTTGTCCCCCCAAGGCTTGACATTTGTCCTGAAATATATATGGTCCCTGTTGTCCCCCCCAGGCATGACGTTTTGTTCAACCATGGTCACTGTGGGCTGCACGCCACACTGCTTACGCTGCATCCACACACACGACTCTCTCGTGTGACTACTGGCTGACTACTGTATATGCTGTCTCTCCTACAGCTAGTTTATGTAAACTAGTTTATTTATCAGGATAACCCCCCCCCCCCCCCCGCCCTCTCAGCTCTCTCTCTCTCTCTCTCTCTCTCTCTGGCATGCTAATGACCTACTCACAGTCTTTGAGTTTGTGTTGTCTGCATTACAACTGTCTAAGAAACTGCTACTAACAGAATGATTCTGTTACTGATTAATGGTTCATTGTTCATTGTTGTGTAGGCTGATAATAAGAGCACAAAATGAGCAGCATATTATCTACACCAACATACAACAGCATCTTTCAGCAGCAGTCACACTGCTGTAAGTTAGGGCAGAGAAACAGTTGAGAGACAGGAAACAGACAGACAGGAAAAAAAAACCCTTAGTGCCTTTATTACACGCATGCACACTCACTCGCCCACTCATTCACGCACGCACGCACGCACGCACGCACGCACGCGCACACGCACGCGCACACGCACGCGCACGCACACACGCACACGCACACGCACACACTAATGGCGGAGAATGGTGGAGGAATCTAACACATGCATTAATACATGTTTAAGAAATGTCCTTTAAACCACAAAAAACACAATACACACCAATATGAAAACAATTATTCCCAAATGATTTCCTACACAATATGTAACACAAATAATAATGTGTTAATGTGTTAATGATTCTTAAATGTTTTACAATGTTATTATACATTATTTAATAATCATTTACCAATGTAGCCTATATAAATAATAATAATAATAATAATAATAATAATAATAATAAATATTTTTAAAATAACTTATATACATATAACTTTAGTTATAATTGCATATAATAATTTACGAATGTATACAAATGGCTTATCCATGAATAGTTGCCCATACTTAGTAATACCTTATAAATTATTTTAACCATAGTTATAAATGTCTTAGCAGTTGACATTCTCTTGTCACTGGCAGTAACTTAATTATTGTATAGTCTGCAAACAGAGCTTTTTTTAAATTATTATTCATTTATATATATATATATATATATATAATCTTTTTTTTTTTTTTTTTTTTTTTATTTCAGCCAGGCCGGAAGGAGTCAGGGATGATGTTTTCGCCCCTGGCTCATCATCTGTGTGTCTGCAAAATTGTAGATCTGCGATCTGCTATTTTTTACTATTTCTTATATATGTATTTATTTATATATATTTTTTTAATTATTTTGATTTAAAAATCTTAAATGTTTTTGTAATTCTTAAAAATGTAGGAAATGTTTGGTTTTTTGAGTGGTGTAAACCACTCCAACAACTGGCTTTGTTAGTTTACGTGTCCACGTGTCCACGTGTCCACGTGTTTGTTCGTACCAAAAAAATCACACCCGTGTGAACTGAGTGGTGTAAGGTCTTATATAGACTGATCAACTGTGGTCTGACGTAATGTCTGACGTAATGAAATCACACCCGTGTGAACTGGGTGACCATAGCAACCATGCTCATTTTTTGGTACGAACAGACACGTAAACTAACAAAGCCAGTTGGTACGAACAGACACGTAAACTAACAAAGCCAGTTGTAGGAGTGGTTTACACCACTCACAAATGAGCATGGTTGCTATGGTCACTCAGTTCACACGGGTGTGATTTCATTACGTCAGACCACAGCTGATCAGGCTATATAATACCTTACACCACTCAGTTCACACGGGTGTGATTTAAAAAAAAATATACAGTATTTAGACCCGTGGCTCAGCGGGCATCCCAATGACTCGACGATGGAGATCTGCATACCTGTCTGTCTGCCTGTGTACCTTTTATGCCCATATACAGAGATCTCTGTGTCCGTCTGTCTGCCTGTGTCCCTTTTATGCCCAATATGGAGATCTCTGTATCCGTCTGTCCCATGTCCCTGTTATGGCTAACAGGGACATAAGATACCTAATGTCATCAATATACCTTTATTATGGGCATATCGGTTGGATCAGCAACTCTGGACAACCGCCTACTTGACGCATAGATAATTTCTGCTTCTCCTATGCCCAGCTTTGTGTTTGTAAACATTGGCTGATGATTGGCTGATCACCCCATAGCGATGATTTGCTTGGCTGAGCAAAGATACATAAAGGTGAGGGCAGAAAAGTGAAGACGCCAAAGGTGATTGGCTGGAATGACATTTGTGATGATTTGATTGGCTGAGTACGGCAATGTGGAGTGTGACTTTTTTTTAAACCGCAGCAGTTGACACCCTCGTAGTACTTGTAGTACATAAATAGTAAGTAAATTATCCAGGGACTCTGTGTCATCCGAGGACTCGGTGTCATCCGAGGACTCGGTGTCATCCGGGGACTCGGTGTCATCCGAGGACTCGGTGTCATCCGAGGACCCGGTGTCATCCGGGGACCCGGTGTCATCCGGGGACCAGGACACAGTGACATTCTTGGCATCCTCTCCCAGCCGGTTGCTCACACTGCAAGTGACCGAGGTCAGGTTCACTGCGGGCGCCCGCAGCACGGTGATCGTGTTGGTGGCCCTGCCCGTCTCCACGGAAACTGTCCGGCCACCTGCGAGGTGTAAGTTGTAGCTGCTGGGAGTGGGACGGACGTCCGCGTGGCACCTCAGCGTCACGTTGTCCCCTTCTGCGACGGGGCCTTCGGGCGTCACCACCGCCAGACTCACCACCCTCTCCAACGTATCTTCCATGCCCCGCACGCCATGAAGCATCCCGGTGCTCGCGAGGAACGCGGCGGACAAATTCATTCTGAAAGCTGTTTAGAAAGAATCCCAGTCCGGTAAGGAAGAGGTCGTTGGAGAATCCTGAGAGCTTTCAATAATTAATATGTGAGATTATTGTTATCTCATTTATGTTGGCTGCCGTGCTAGAGTCGTCACGGTGATGTCACTATGAGTCAGACATAACCATATATGGAGTCCTGATGGCAGCCATGCCCAAATATGGAGTCTATGATGTCAGAGTCAGATGTGACAGTTAGCTCCATATATGGAGTTCCCGGTTGTCCGAGACTTGGCGTGGACTTCAATGATGTCAGACTGGCTTATATAGTTACTCTGACGGCAGTCAGGTTGCTATGGTAACCCTGCATGTGCCTTTTGTGCCCATATATGGAGATCCCTGTATCTGTCAGTCCTTATCCCTTTTGTTTCCATATATGGAGATCTGTTAGGTATCCATTTTTTGCCCATATTTGGAGATTTAAACAATACTACTAATAATATTCAGTTCAGGTGCCCAAGTCATTTAAGTATGGGGAGCAGTGTTGATTTTGACAGCATATTTTGATTTGAGTTTTAGTCATAGTCTCTTGAATAGTTTTAATTTAGTTTTAGGCACTTTTTAGTCACCTGGACTGTTTGATGTTAGTCTAGTTTTCAGAAGGAGCGAGTGCATTCTCCGGCAGGTACTTCCGAGAGGAACGGCGGGGTTCGGCGCCCGCCGCTCCAGACTCTGCAATGGCCGGTATAACATCGGCTGCCGGGGGGAAGGTGGGAGGATTATGACACTCCACTGCCGCTCTGTTCCGCGCCAGTGCGTTGGTCCGACATGCGTTGCGTCGTGCTTGCGTTTAGGGTTTGGGGTAGGGTGTCGGGACTGATGCATTTTTCGGCATAGTATTAGTCGACGACATCAACACTGATGCGGAAGTATGCGGAACTGCCGTTCGCGCTGCATGTTCTTTCTGGCCATCATACGTCACTCACATGTCTTCAAACCCAGCTAGGTGGCGTGGGGGCGCGGTATCTCTGTCTCTCTCTCTATTATTATTACAGTTAGTTCTAAACACAGCCACTCGCCTCTTAGCTCCTTCCATGCCGCCATCTAGTGGCTATTACTGCCAGGTTTTTTAGCGGAAACATCAGGAGGCGAAACGTTGCTTAGTGACGATGGACGCCAGAGCCGGTAAACATGATTTTTAAACGTTACAAACTAAGGGGTCGTCCGATGTTGCCCTAGATGTGGAAACTGTTAATAACCGATCTCCAAGTTCTAAACGCGTCCGATTCTTGTAGATTGAATGGCTATTTGGTGCGCAAACCCAGCCTGTAATTAACAGGTTCACTGCCACCTGCTGGACGCAAAGCCAACCTCAGACTGCCGAGGGCTCCCGAGGCGATTTAGAGGGTGAACACACGGGACGGATATCCTGTTGTGGGCGTCCATATTCATGCTAAATAAATAGCGTCAATGTTAGCGAGCTAAAATATAGCCATCCTTGCTCTAGAAAGCGCCAATGTTTCCATCTAGACCACCGGATAATCAGCAAAGACCTCCGAACATCGCGCCTTTTATCCAAACCACGGAGAGCTCCGTAGATTTCATTCGTTATTCAGCTTTTTAGTCAGCCTGTATAATGGGATGCGGACGGGGGCGAGGTTGCGCAACCCGGTCTAGGATCGCTAAAGAAGGAAAGGCCAAGCCAAAATAATAATGAAAAAATAGAAATCAGCGATCCGGTTTGATATCAATAATAAAGCTTATCAGACGGAGCATTCCGCCAGGAGCGGAAGGTAATTAGATTCCTTATGGCGGAGCATTACGTCTGTTAAGCATTGCCAGCCAGGCCAGCCAGCCGTAGCCAACAACAACAACCAAACATTTCTATTCTCTCACTTCTCTGCTGCGTGTGCACGCTGCCTGACAGTGTGTCTGTCACTCCAGTCACGTATATATATATATATATATATATATATATATATATATACGTATAGGCTCGTCTCGGCCCCGGCCGGACTAATTAGCATACATTTTCACAAATCGAGAACGGATATCTCCATACATGGACATAAAAGGGACAAGGATTGACATAGAGATCTCCATGGTATATCTCCGTCGTATAGGTGTGCCCGAACTCTAGATGTGAGGGAACCCGAACCTCAAGTTTATAAAACCGGCAGACACATGCATAACCGCTTCTGCTTTCCAATCTTCTTTTTTTTTTTTAAGCAAACACAGTGAAATTTGCTCATCCACCATCTCACAACACAATTTGTATAGATTGGCTATTTCCACTATATACACTCATGTAAGATGAAGATGAAGAGGAAAAAAGAAATAAATCTCCACGGGCGCGAGTCATTAATGGTACACCTCTGGAGGTAATAACCAAGAAGATCAATCGCCAAATCAAACGTCAAGAAGCAGAAAGATTAAAGCCTCCAGCCTCATAAAACAGCAGGCTGTGGTACCAGCTCATTCCTGGACGCCCCCACAGCCCAAATCTCTAAAAGTCCACCTCATTTCATTCATTTTCTTCTGAAGCCAAGATGACCCCGTATAGTCCAGTATCTTAAATAATGTAGTTTACCTGTTAGGGGTAAATTGGGTGAAATGATCATTTCTCAAAGAGTTATTGTGTCTTTCGGCGATAGGGACTTATAGTCTATAGATCCACGCACGCACGCACGCACGCACGCACGCACGCACGCACGCACGCACGCACGCACGCACGCACGCACGCACGCACGCACGCACGCACGCACGCACGCACGCACGCACGCACGCACACACACACACACACACACACACACACACACACACACACACACACACACACACACACACAGGCAGATACTTTTAAATGCTGATTGTTCAGATAATGTGGAAAAAACTAAACAAAAAATAGTACTTACAGACAGTATGTTATAATTTGGCATTCCCATAAACCATAAATATATTTTATAAATGTTAGAAAAAAGCATTTGAACTAAACCTGCTCAAACAGCTAAACCTCCCCAACATGATTCACACACACACACACACACACACACACACACACACACACACACACACACACACACACACACACACACACACACACACACACACACACACACACACACACACACACACACGTACGCTATAACATATTGCGCATGCATCCGACGTGGTACTTATGCAAGCATGTGGGTTACTAGTGTAACCATAGTTATCCAAGTAATGCATGAAAAACATGTGGATTATAGTTCTCTGAATTCTTTATTCATAAAAAAAAAGGTCACTATATTATCACGAACATTTGGGATAATATAGTGTAACCATACTGGTCGAAAACATTTGGGATACTAGCTGGTCCTTTGTTCTCTGACTACTCTTGAGCAGTGTTGGCCGGGACTGTATTAGACATTACTTACAGTATACTCCATAGTAGGAGGTTATGAAAAAATATTGTATGTTTCCCTGCGGCGGTATACTGTGACAAAAAGACAGCTTAAGCATAATACCAGGCAATCTTCGCTCTTATACTCTCGCCTATTGTCATACAATGTGGGTCATGGCCAAAAGAATATAAGATCATGGATACAATCGGCCAAAATGAGTTTTCTCTGACAAAGTCAAAGTCGTACGATTTGTCTCACACGTTACCACAGTGACATTTGTTCTATCACATTTGATCCATCTCTGCCATGCTCGGGAATCATTAGATTAGTTGATTTGACATCCCGATCCAACCCTTTGATGCTGAGGGCCAAGCAGGGAGGCATTGGGTCCCATTTTAACAGTCTTTGGTATGACCCGGCCGGGGATCGAACCCCGGCCTCCCAGTTTCAGGGTGGACACTCTAACCACAAGGCCACTGTCGATGTCACTGTCAACAAGGCCACATAGCCACTATCAAGGCCAGGTGGCTGGTGTCTCCCTTTAGGGATAGGGTTAGAAGAAGTTCAGTCACCTGGGAGAAACCGCTTTGAAGGCTGCCGCTCCTTCACTTGGAAAGGAGCCAGCGTTTCCCTATTGACCTTATGCACATGGCTGCCATCTTGCCAGCAAGGTGCTAACTAGGTGCAGCTTCCCATTGACAGCCCATTCATCCAACCAGAAAAGTCTTATCTAATTGTATTGAACAATGTCAGACTAACCAACATTGCAGCTGTACGAAAAGCTTGAATTATTCTCTTTTGATTTGTAAAGTGTTTGTTTCATAAAAATCCACCGTAGACATGTTATGAGCTACTTCCTGACAAGAAATACCTTGCAAGTGATTTATTTTATGTGTCAGAGTTTGGAAGCGCTCGTTATCTGTGAAGCAACCTCCTGCTGCCTCCTGCATTATGTGCAAATTCAAAACATGGGCCATTGAGTGATATACAACGAGCACTTCCAAACTACACTTTGAGAAAAACAAATCACCTGCAATGAATTTCTTGACATAAAGTAGCTCATAACATGTCTACAGTGGATTTTTTTTATCAAACAAAAACTTTACAGATTGAAAGAGGATGATCCAAGCTTTCCGTACAGCTGCAATGTTGGTGAGTTTGACGTTGTTTAATACAATTAGATAGGACTTTTCTGTTTGGATGAATGGGCTGTAAATTGGAAGCTGCAGCCGTGTGCATATAGTCCATTGGGTCTGGCTCCGTGTACGTCTCACTGGGAGGAGACCCCCTGGCAGACCACGGGCCACGTGGGGAATTATATCTCCTCGCTGTCTTGGAACGCCTCGGGATCCCCTGGAGAAGATGGCTAACGTTGCCCCGGGAAAGGGAAGTTTGAAGCTCTTTGCTGGAACTGTTGCCCTATGTGAACGCCTCCAGTTTAGCAGTTGAATATGCTTAACACTCCTGATGCCTAGGACATACCACACACGTCTTATCAAACAGACAAAGGAAAACAAACAAACGAAAGAAAAGAGGGGGAAAAAAAGACACGACAGAAGAAAAGGATAAATAAGACAAATTTGATCAATCAGAATTCAGAATTGCATGGGGGGGGGGTGCTATTTTACAGTTATAGCATTGCTTTATAACATAATAAATATGACCTCCCAATAAGGCATTCACTTCTAGTCATTTTTACTAGTTGACTAGTTGCCTAGACTAGTCGACTAGTTCTAGTCGACTAGTTGTTTAACTACCTATTATGTAAAAAAATATTTGTACTTTTTTATCAACTAGTCAACTAGTACCAACAAGGTCGACTAGTGGATTTACTAGTCGACTAGTTGCTTAATGCCCTACCTCCCAACATTATTAGTAACTAGTTACAGCCCAGCTCTTACTCCTCTCAATATGAGAACGTTCTGGCGCGGCGCGTGTTTCCTCTCACCGCCGCCTTATTCTCTCTGCTCCCCCACCCCCCACCCCACCCCCCGTATAACCCCTCCTCTCAGTCCGCCGCGTGCCCCCCCGCTTCTCCATCCCGCCTACCGACCACGAGGTGATGCCAGGCGGCGCCGTCAACCTCACGTGCGTGGCAGTGGGCGCGCCCATGCCGTACGTGAAGTGGGTGAGCGGCGCGGGGGCCGAGCTCACCCGGGAGGAGGAGATGCCGGTGGGGCGCAACGTGCTGGAGCTGACCGACGTGCGCCAGTCGGGGAACTACACGTGCGTGGCCATCTCCTCGCTGGGCGTCATCGACACCACCGCCCAGGTCATTGTCAAAGGTGGGTTGGAGGACAGGAGGCTGTGTTGTTGAACTCCGTTGTACCGTTGTATATTCACCCATTTTGGGCGTGAACCCCTTTTTGGTGTTTTAAGCATTATGTGTTATGCTTTAGCTATTGAAAAATAGCAGATCTACAAGCTGCGCTACGAGCTTGTAGGTCTGCTATTTTTGAAAAATCGTTTGCTTCTGGAGGGTCCTTTGAAACACAATATTTTCAGATGGGGGTCGGTGACAAAATATATATAATTTTCGGGGTCCTTGACATCGAACAAACAGGAAGGTAGGAGCGCACACCAGTAGTGGGGAGGTGCTGACCGCGGGAGATAAAACTGACTGAGAAAGGAGAGGCCGCACAGCTCGTAGTCACGATGCCAACGCATTTTTTTTTCCTCAACGTTTCGTCAACAAGTTGCCTTCTTCAGGGAATGAGGGGGTCCTTGACATGAAATATTTTGAAAACCACTGATATAGAAACATAGGTTTTTCAGCAAACTGTCATGATTTAGAAGACATTTGTAGAATCGAACGTAGGTCTAGCTCTGCTGGACTGGAATCCTGTGTGAGCCAGTGACGCTCCAGTCACTGGCTCACACTAAAGGTCCCAAATATAAACACAGAGTTGTTTGTTTTAATGCCCCAGCCACGTGGAATGACCTACACAGCTTAAGATCTGTTCTCCCATAACATACGGTCAATTTAAATCTTTGATTGCAGACTTACCCCCCAAGTGTCTGCAACTGTTTTTAAACATGTGCTACATCACGTGATGAGGTAAGGTTGCTGTTCTGTTCTGTTTTTGTTTATTGCTCTGAAAATGTTGTATTTTGTTGTATCTCGACGACACTGCAAATGAGGGCGACCTCATTGTCTTTAGAGAACAAAGGTTTGAATGAATGAATGAATGAATGAATGAATGAATGAATGAATGAATGAATGAATGAATGCACAAATGAATGAATGAATGAATGAATGTATTAAGCCATTTAAGGACTGAGGCCGATTCTGAAAAAAAATTCTTCTAAATCCTAAAAGTTTTCTGAAAAACATATGTTTCATGTCAAGGACCCCCAGAATTATCTGTATTTGGCCGCGGACCCCATCTGAAAATGTTTTTTCATCTGTTTTCATCTGTCAGGGACCACATTTTCACATTTTTACTGATGATACTAATGAAGGCTCCGTTCCATTCTGGTCAAACAGATTCAGGGTGCTGCACTATTGTGCGTGTTGGTTCACTGGAAACACTTTGCTTCACCAGTGGGTCCCAAAGTGTCCTTGAGTGGGTTCCAAATGGTCATGTATGGGTGTGTAACTCTGAGACTGTACAAAATGGAACCAAATCCATTGTGTACACTCAGAGTTATGGAGGTCCTTGAAATTAAAAAACGTTTGAGAACCACTGTTCCGTTCCACTAAATGGAACGGAATTTTGACAAAAATGTCCGCCAGCATGTCTTTGATGAGCCCTAGCCCTGTGTTTTTCATCCCTCAGCCTTACCCAAACCCCCCACCTCGCTGACGGTGACCGAGACCACGGCCACCAGTGTCACGCTGACCTGGGACTCCGGGAACACGGAACCCGTGTCCTACTACGTCATCCAGTACCACGCCAGCGCGCCCCCCGTCCTCAATGGCTTCCAGGTATATAAAACACACCCCTTAAGACTAAACCCCACCCATCAGAGGTGTGGCTTCCAGAGGTACCTTTCACCTGAATGGTTTTGAAAGGTGTCAGCGAGGAACAGACCACAGAACTGGACTGCACCACTGTCGTCACCAGGTCACATTGTCACGTCATTCACTGTCATATTATCCATCACTGGTTCCCAATCACTGGGGCGAGACCCGTTTGTGGGTCGCCGCCGCGGACACATTTTTTCATGGGTCCCTCTACGTTTTTCAAGAACTAAAAATAAATTATTATAATATTTTCCTCCATAATTGTATGAATACATTTAAGAAAAATCAAAGAAATTACATAAATTAGAGAACAAATGTTTAGCGACAATAGCCGATCTACAAGCTCACAACAGGGCACGAAGCGACACGTTGTGAGCTTGTAGATCTGCTATGGATCTAATTTAATCTAATTTCTTTTTTGGGTCTTGAGCTAAACATTTTGGGAACCACTGAATTATAAACCATTGCAATTGCAACACAAAGGTGCAGTTACGTGGTATTTGCTCTATATTGTATTGTGTTGTGTTCGTTCAGTAACATTTTCATTTGCATTGTGATCACCATAGGGGGATTTTAGCAGAGCCATACAATAGAAGAGTTGCGTTATTGAGGGGGCACAGAACAGCCCGGTCACGTGATCCCGGAAGCGCTCGGGCGCACAGCTGCGCTCTCATGGAGAGCCTGATTAGGGACAGCCTGGGGGGCTCCGTCTTTTTGGCAAATCTAGAACTTCCTGTTTGAGAGCTAGCAAATTTTAGACATACGGTTGCTTTCAGAATAAAAGCGTCATTAATTAAATAATTATTATATTACATTATTAGTATTATTATTACATTACAGTTATGGTGAAGACACACATTATGTTTCTGTGTAAAAATAAGTAATTGTAAACTGCTGCCTTTTTCTTTCCATTGAAAGTGTACACTGTTATATTAGCAATGATTAATTAAAAGGTATTTTTTTGTAACTTTCAAAGCCTTGTCTGTATTCTTTTATATTCTATTGTATTTTAGTCCACCTTTTGACCTTTCACCTCGCTGTATGGCATGCCAATTTTTGTTTTACAACTCTGCTGCTTAGCGGACAGTGTGGTGTTGTAGAGGAGGTCTCCCCGGACGCGTGTATATGTCACACTAGTCGAAACATAGAAGGGATTTTTGTCCAGCGTCCACTTTATTAAGTCCATGCACTCCAGTGAATGGACTTGGGCACTCCAGTGCATGGACTTGGGCATTTATCCATTTAGATAACTTTTTTACGTTATTTAATTACTTATTTTTACACAGAAACATAATGTGTGTCTTCACCATAACTGTAATGTAATAATAATACTAATAATGTAATGTAATAATTATTTAATTAACTACGTTTTTATTCTGAAAGCAACCGGTTGTCTTAAATTTGCTAGCTCTCAAACAGGAAGTTCTAGATTTGCCAAAAAGACGGAGCCATTCCGATCCATGCAGTCTGTCAACATCCGGTTCAGGAACTGTCCCTAATCGGCGTCCCCAGTAGCGCTAGAAGCCGCCATTACGCAGGCCCCATGAAGTCAACGGAGTTTGCAGAACTCTGTCTTTTCTAAGGCTCTGGATTTTAGATCGAAACGTCGTCAATAAACTTATCCTTCGGAGCATATGAGTGTGCGGTTTCCTCTCTTTTCCTATGTTACTTTTTGAACCCAGCACCTCCATGAAGTGATGTGCGTATTTTACTATAGTTTCTGGATTTTAGATCGCCTCATATAAGAACTGTGATTGAAATAATAAACAAATCATCCCGGCCGTTTCACTCATATAGATATGAAGAAGAATCAACTTCTGTGACTGTGAGAAACCGCTAATGTTACTGCTGCTGAATTAGATTACATTTTCGCTAGAAACGGACTGTATCAAATATGAGGGACTGACGGTCATACATGATACAGAGGCACCTCCCCGACAATATCGCCGGGGCAGTTTGTTTATTTTTGGACCACAATGCTGTATATGACGATCTACAAGCCTACACTGCGTCGCATCGTGACGCATTGTACGCTTGTCGATCTGCTATTTTCAAAAGATTTGAAAACTTGAAATGGGACATTCTGCACAATGAGCATTTTAATGCCAACGCTTTTGTACTTTTTCTCAAGTAGGCCTACATTTTTAATTCTGGACTATTTATTATTTATTTCTACATTGCAGTATTGATACTTTTTTTTTAAAAATTCTACAATTTACAATTTAGGCATTTAGCAGACGCTCTTAATCCAGAGTGATTTACAGTAAGCAAGAACAAAAAACATGGCGATACATCAAATACAAAAAAATAGTCATCATACGTAAGCTTAAGAACAGTGGAATATCTATACTGTAACTATATGTGACCAAATGTGACTGAGGGACTGCCATTGGATTTTTTTGAAAAATGTTCATGTCAAATGAAAGCAGGAAATCATAGCTTCAACTTGACATATTGGTTGTTCAGTTTGACCCACCAGTTTTGGAGATATGGCTTATAGAGTAATGTCTTGCAGAAAACAGTGAGTTGAGAAAACAGGCTTGAAAGGTTCACTTCTGTGGTCTCTAACATTACACCTCGCTACATGTTTAAGCATTTATTTCATATTTATTTATTTTATTTATTTATTTTATATTTATGTCGATTTCAGCTCTGACACTTATTTCAGACATGCTCTAGTATGTGAAGAGTCTGCCTGTGCTATTAACTCATTTTGGAATGAAAGAAAATAATGTTTTTCACCTCTGGTGAAAAGCTGGAGGTTGCGCGATGGCAGGCTCTCAGTCAAATCTGGTCACATATGTGTATACACTATAGAGTGCTACCCTATGTCTACATAAAGTGCTATTTAAGTTACATAAGTACATTTTCCATTTTCCACCGCTGATCCTGAGTTTGCCTTCCAGGAAGTGGACGGCGTGGCCACCACCCGCTACAGCATCGGAGGCCTCAGTCCCTTCTCGCGCTACGAGTTCCGTGTCATGGCGGTCAACAATATCGGCCGCGGCCCGCCCGGCGCTCCGGTGGACACCCGCACGGGCGAGCAGGCGCCCTCCTCCCCTCCCCTGCACGTCCAGGCGCGCATGCTCAGCTCCAGTACCATGCTGGTCCAGTGGGAGGCGCCGGAGGAGCCCAACGGAGAGATCCGCGGCTACCGCGTCTACTACAGTACCGAGCATGGCGCGCCGCTCAGCGCCTGGCGCGCGCACGATACGGACAGCAGTCAGGTGACCATGCAGTGGCGGACATTAACTAGGCGTATTATTTGCCTGAATACTGTACTTAACCCATTTTGGTGTTTTAAGCATTACGTTATGCTTTAGGTATTGAAAAATAGTAGATCTACAAGCTCATAGCGCGGCACCGAGTGCCACGCTATGAACTTGTAGGTCTGCTATTTTTTTTAAATCGTGAAAATGTGGCGCAAATCTTTGAATATATATTCTTTCAGAGCGAACGTTTTTAACTCAAAGCTTTGCTTCTGGGGGGGTCCCTGGAACAACATATTTTCAAATGGGGGTTGGCAGCATATTACATTTTTGGGGTCGTTGACAGGAAATATTGAGCACCACTGATATAGAAACATATAGGTATTTCAGAAAACTGTCAGGATTTAGAAGACATTTTTTTAATTTCGACGTCAGGCCTAAATGTACTTAACTGACATTCTGACAATGATGTCGTGATCAAAACAAAACACAAACAAAGCCAAGCCGGTTTAGTATAGTATTATAGGATTTCACAAAAATGTCTCTGCTTTCTGTTCCCAGACAGTGTTTTTGTCTGAAGCTATATTCAACTGCCAATTAATTAAAAAAATCACACCCGTGTGAACTGAGTGGTGTAAGGTCTTATATAGACCGATCAACTGTGGTCTGACGTAATGTCTGACGTAATGAAATCACACCCATGTGAACTGGGTGACCATAGCAACCATGCTCATTGTTTGAGCACAGACAGACAGACTAACAAAGCCAGTTGTAGGAGTGGTTTACACCACTCAAAAATGGAACATTGCGGAAACTTGCAGATCTTGTAAATCAGCTATTGTCATGAAAATGTGTGAATATGATTTGAATTTGCGGGAACATTTGAATACAGCGATGCACTGATATTAACTACTTTTGAATCTGTACTTTTGTAACTTTATTAACCATTTGAATGACGTCAAACAACAGCGTTAACCAAATGCCAACAAACATGGCTGCCCCCACTGTGGTTTTGATTGATTGATTTATTGAAATATTTACAGTTTGCAGAATTACAGTACATTTCAAGCACAAACTCAATACAAAGACTGTTAACTGTGAGTGGACGACCCAATTAAGCATTACACTTGTTTACAAGAGGGTCCACCATGTTCAATTCATCAAAACATTTAGAGACGTACCTGTACAGATAGACACTTCTATATAGTCAAAGAACAGAACAGGAATTCATCATAAAGGAGGTAAAAAGGGAAAGAAACATATACAGTGAGGGGAAAAAGGGGGGAGCGTTGGAGGGGATTCAGATTTTACGGGGGCCAGTTTCGAATTGCAGCCGTCCGTAGGTGCCCTTTGAGAGCGGTTTGGAAGGAGTCAAGGGATTCACATGTCTTAATGACTGTTGGTAGGGGGTTCCACATTTTGGTGGCATAGGAGCGAAAATAATTTAGTCCCTTGTTTGTGCCGAATCTGGGTTGTACATGGTTTGTTGCACTCCCTCTGGTGTTGTGGGTGTGGACTTCATTAACATTAAGGAAGTATTTAGACAGGTACATGGGTATCTTGGTGGTGTATCGAATCTTGTGGACCAGACCCATTGCAAGATGCTGTACTCTGTCGTCGACCCTAAGCCATTCCAGCCTGTCAAAGTGGGCAGGGGTGAGGTGGGTTCGGGGGGTGAGGCCAAGTAGGAGCCTGACCAGTTTGTTTTGGGAGGTCTGTAGCCTTGTTGTTGGTAACTTGCAACCGTATCGATCAGGCTATTAAATTGACCTATGATAAATAGTTTCTTTACAGAAACGACAGGTTTTAGAAACATCATCATCCGACATATTTTGCCGTGTCTGTTTGCATGCTAGTGTTGACCGTGCTAGCAACCGGGATAGCCACATTGACAACGACGTCATCTGCTTTGCTACTATATTAATTGGTTGGTGTGAACCAACCGCCGAAGACTGCCGCTTTGGCAACGCCCATACCAGAAACGGCTGTCGTGGGAAGGGCTTTCAGACGTTCAGAAGTGAAACTAAATATTGAGTTTCAGGCTACCAGGCATCCGTATTGTGGGGAAGGCTTTCACTGAAAATTGACAAGGCTGTTGTGAGCTAAGGCTTTCACCCACAATAACAGAAAAAACAGAAAATACACTAGCATAGAGCCCTGAGGGTGAGGGACTAAGTACTCCGGTACTTACAACTCAAGTAGGCCTACAGATTTGGACTGCGCTACTTTCACTTGTGGCCGAGTGATATTGGACTGCATGACGGGCATGTATACCTTGTCCTTGACCGGAGTACTTTGTCATCCCCCCTGCAGGTGACTACCATCTCTGGGCTGACCACTGACATCACGTACAGTCTGAGGGTCCTGGCCTTCACCACCATGGGAGACGGACCCCCGTCTGATGTGCTGCAAGTCAAGACCCAGCAAGGAGGTACAGTATAGGTTGTGGACAGTAACTAAAACATTCTCTTGATTTCCAACTTAATAGAATAGGCTGCAGCATTTTGGAGAAAAAATGCAGCCATTTTTTGTAGATAAATCGCAGGTGTTGCCAATGATAATAATAATGGAGGATCTAGCTGTTCCATTCTGGTCCAACTGAGTCAGGGTGCAAATATTGTGCGTGTTGGCTCACTGGAAACACTCTGCTATACCTGTGCAGTGGATCTCAAAGTGTCGTCCTTGGATGGAGATGTGCACGCAAACGTGCACGCAAACCAGTAAGGTTTAAATAGGGGTACCCCTGGAGGAAATGTATGTGTCCCGATATAAAATACCATCACCCTCCCTGTGAATGAAAATAAAAATCCAGTCCCCTCCCCAGGTGATTAAACAAAAGAGAATCACCCTCCCCTATTAATTAATATCACGGTCCGCTGTGAGGTTTGAACTCACGGCCAATGCGGACAATGGTCTCGTAGTCTAACGCCTAACACAGCAAGCTATGGAAGCTATTTTAAAGTGGGGGTTGTAAGTGGGGGAACAATGAAAACCGGTCCTGTTGGGAAGAACCAAGTGAAAGCAACAGAGGGGTATCGTTGACCAAAGTTGTACTTTAATTCAGAAAAGCTGTAGTATAGATATATAAAACCCGGACTACTATTGTATTATCAAAATTAGCCCTCTGACTAAAATTAAAAAGACATGGCCCTCCCCTATTTTCCTCCAGGGCCCCCTTTTCTAAATTTCGACTGGTCCCTAAGACGCCCTCGGGCGTCTTACTGGTTTGCTCAATAGATGCGTTTCACATTGAATTTGCTGCTCAAATGAGTGACCCTTAATGTTGACAGAGACTTTACGAGCAAGACCTGAAGAGCTACATCCTGACTGAATTTGTTTATGTCTATATGAGAAATTAAAATAGCCCACAACTTGTGGGCTATATAACTCGCCTTAATGTTTTGGAAATGACCCAAGTAAATGGCCAAGAGTCACATATCCCGACATCTTCAACTACCTAGTAAATTCGCCATGTTAGTAGTAATCCAAAAATATGCCTCGTAAACTGGTATTACAAAGCTCAAAGGATGAGAGTGCATAGAACACCAAAACATCGCTACAGCCTGTGTGTCTCTATTACACCAAAGTGTGACGAGGAACCTCCACTTACTTGTAAGGACACAGGCCACTTAATCTCTCGCTCTCTCTCTCTCTCTCTCTCTCTCTCTCTCTCTCTCTCAGTTCCAGCTCAGCTGTCGGGTTTAGAGGCGGAGGCGGAGCTGGACACGCGCATCATGCTGTCGTGGGATTGGCCGGCCCCGGATCCAGTCACAAAGCTGGAGCTGGTGTACTGGGAGGCCAGTAACCCAGATGAAAAGGTGAGTAGCATAATGGAACATTCCCAGTCTGACCCCACGCTGGGGCACAACCTATAGCCGGTTGAGTGGTTTAACAGATGTAGTGGTAATTCTGGCGGCACTACCGCCCAAGGAAATTACGTTGACGCTTTACAAATCTCTGTGAATGAAACAAGTGTTGCGATTGGACGACAAAGTAACATATCCCGTGGAAGCTGGTCCGACCAGAGACCCCCACCCCCGCAGAACCGGCAGAGCGCAATCTAACTTGATCAATGAATGCAGATGAGTTAAGGAAGGTCCTTTCAGATGCGCAGCATGTGACACATATAGGCCTGCTCCCGGTCTGCTCAGGGAGGGGCTCGACAACGTAAGCGTAAAAAAGAAAAGCTCAACACAATCCTCCCGATATTATCTGCTGATATTTGCATACAAATGTAATATATCAGAGATAAAATAATTTAAAAAAAAAGTTAACTAATGGAGGTGGATGGAGGCAGACCTTTTACTTCCAGTTTAGTTTTATCGATCGCCATAGCAACCGAGAGGCATTCATACATTGCATACAAGCGTGATCTGACTTAATCAATGAAATAAAATAAAAACTGAATTGACGAGTACACTCGTCAATGGCAGTGAATGTGTTCATCAGAGAGTGTTAGAGAGCCATGGGGCTGAAATCCCGTAAGAGGGCACTTTTGGACAAAACTAGCGAAAATAGCAGATCTACAAGCTCACAACGTGTCGCGCTGCCACCAGTGTTGTAGTACTTTTAGAAGTAAATGACAAGTCAAAAAACATATTTGTTTTTCCCCAAAATATATATTTTAGACGTGGGAGAAGTGGGGGGATGGCGCTCCCCCGCGTCCCATACACCCCTGGCTGCGATGCGTTGTGAGCATGGAGATCAGCAATTTTTGGGGCCCAACCCAGCACTCTATAGATCTCCTGGAGATAGTAAGAGAAATCTATGAAAATCTGGGAACTAAATAGTTACCAAGAAATTTCTTCACCAATGTGTTTCTAAAGGTGTCTAATAACATGTACTAAAAATTTGAAATTCAACTCCCGTGGGAAATTGAGTTATTAGCATAATATGTGACCATACCCTTAACATCCTATATAAGGCAAAAAAGTCCAAATTTCGTAGCATGTGACATATGAAACTAGGGGGTTTTCATGATTCTGAATCCATTCCAAGCATTAGTTTTGCACAAAAAACACTCCTTGGGCTAAATTAGGCCATATCCACTTGACCAAATGTGCTGACCTCATCACGTTTGTGAGGCCGTTTTCCTCCCAAGGAGTGTTTTTTGTGCAAAACTAATGCTTGGAATGGATTCAGAATCATGAAAACCCCCTAGTTTCATATGTCACATGCTACTTAAAGAATGATGAAATTTGGACTTTTTTGCCTTATATAGGATGTTAAGGGTATGGTCACATATTATGCTAATAACTCAATTTCCCACGGGAGTTGAATTTCAAACTTTTAGTATATGTTATTAGACACCTTTAGAAACACATTGGTGAAGACATTTCTTGGTAACGATTTAGTTCCCAGATTGGTCAAATACCTGATAAAATGCCCTTACTAAGATGCGGTGTAACGACATGGATTTCGAAACAAATCTGTTCAACACAAATTGCTGCGTTCAAGTTCGGGGGGGGGAAAAAAGCAACTCTCCTGAATGCTGCCCTCCGGTTTGGCATGGAAAGGAGTGATATTTGCATTTCTTTCATCGTAGTAAATTATGCTGTATTCGTGTTCTGGTTATGGGCAGTTGTTTTACAGACGGGTAAAAGGACAGGGGCATGAAGCCCCCCTTTGATGTCTATGTGTGCACGTGCCTGATATCTCCGGACGTAGTCAGTTTATTCAGTTAAAATCATTCACATCCCATCCCTCCCCCATTTCCTCTGGTGTCCCCCAGGGCTCTGTTCTTGGCCCCATCCTATTCATCATCTACCTCCTACCCCTTGAACAGATTTTCCGTAAACATAACATCCATTTCCACTGCTACACGCACGACACCCAGCTCTACGTCTCCTCCAAACCCTCTTCCACCTTCCCACCCTCCTCCCTCCATACCTGCTTACAGGAAATCAAATCCTGGTTCACCTCAAACTTTCTCAAACTAAACAGTGATAAAACCGAGGTAGTCCTCATTGGTTCCAAATCCACACTCTCCAAGCAACCCAGTTTCACCCTCACCATAGACAACACCTCGGTTTCCCCCTCCCCTCAGGTTAAGAGTCTGGGTGTCGTCCTCGATTCCACACCCACATCAACAACACCATCCGGTCTGCCTACTTCCACCTCAGAAACATCAACCGCCTCCGCCCCTCACTCACTCCCCACAGTGCCGCAATCCTGGTTCATGCTCTCGTCACCTCCCGCCTGGACTACTGTAATTCCCTTCTTTTTGGTCTCCCCCACAAACTTCTCCATAAACTCCAACTGGTCCAGAACGCTGCAGCACGTATCATCACCAGAACCCCTGTCATCAGTCACATCACCCCTGTTTTACACCAACTCCACTGGCTTCCCATCAAATTCCGCATTGACTATAAGATCCTTCTCCATACTTTCAAGGCCATTCATAACCCCCATACCTGTCTGACCTTGTTCACGTCGACATTCCCACCCGGTCTCTTAGGTCTGCCTCCTCCATCAAACTGAAAGTCCACCCTTGCCCGTCTGTCCACCATGGGGTCAAGAGCTTTCAGCCGCTCTGCCCCTCACCTCTGGAACTCCCTCCCCCTGATATTAGAAACATGGACTCAATCACCTCATTTCAAACCCACCTCAAAACCCACCTGTTTAGGCAGGCCTATGATTGATCTGTGTTTTCTGCTGCAAGCTATACTTTATTGTCTGCTTTTGCTTTTAACTGTGTTTTGTGTCAACTGTTTTTAACTTGTTGTACGGTGACCTTGAGTGCCCTGAAAGGCGCCTTATAAATACAATGTATTATTATTATTATATTAATGTCTCGTCTTTTGCTCTATAATCATCTGTCATGTTCATCATGCACTGGAAAAAGATTGAATAAAGAGGTCTTGAAAATCAAATCTCTCTCTCTCTCTCTCTCTCTCTCTCTCTCCCTCTCTCTCTCCCTCTCTCCCTCTTTAAAGCACCGTGCCACGTTGGATCCCGCTGGTTCCTATGCAGTGGAGGACCTCCAGCCAGACACGGTGTATGTGTTCTCTCTGGCCGCGCGCTCCCACATGGGCTTGGGAGTGTTTAGCCAACCCGTGGAGGCCAGGAGCGCCCCGTCCAGTAAGTGCTTAATAGGTCCTTTAACCCATTTTGGGCGGGATAAACCCCTTTTGGTGTTTTAAAGCATTATGTTATACTTTAGCTATTAAAAAATAGCAGACCTACAAGTTCATAGAGATCTACAAGCTATGAGCTTGTAGATCTCTATGAACTTGTAGGTCTGCTATTTTTAAAAAAATCGTGAAAATAATGTGCCTCAAATCTTGAACGTTTTAACTCAAATCTTTGCTTCTGGTGGAGATCCCTGGAACAACATATTTCCAGATGTGTGTGTGTGTGTGTGTGGGGGGGGGGGGGGGGGGGGGGGGAGGCCAATTACATATAGTTTTTGGCGGTCCTTGACATGAAATATTGAGCACCACTGATACAGAAAACTGTCAGGATTTTGAAGATTTTTTTTAAAAATTTCGACGTCAGGCCTAAATGGGTTAATTTGCTTCTGAGACAAATTAACCCATTTAACCCACATGGTTCACATCGGCGAAACTTCAGTTTTCTTTGGGACTGCTACATTAAATAGCCTACATAAGGGATGTCAATGTAGGCGTCTGAGTGGTAGGGTTAAACTCATCATGAATAGACATTAGATATGCCATGCAGGCCACTTCAAATATCAACAGATCCACACTGTGGAAACCAAGCCATAATCACCATCTCTCCCACCTGCTCATTTGATTTGCCCTTTGCATTGTGTCCTTATGTGTCTCCATACATTATGCTTCATTATACAACAGGTAACCCAGACGTTTTTATTTCCAGGGAGAAACACACTCCTCTCTCTCTCTCTGTCACTCTAATTAATTGGTCTTATGTCGCGCAGCTGTGTCTAGAACAGGTAGCTCCCAACCAAGCGGTAGTAGATACATATGTTTTGTATTCATTTAATAGAGCACCGAAGTCCTGACGTCACTGCCCTCTACTACCAGTAGAGGGCAGTGAGCGCCAAGGTTCATGTATGTTTTTATAAGCATTGTACTCTCCATAGGGGGATTTTAGATCGCCTCATATAAGAACTGTGTTTGAAAAATAAACCGATCACCCGGGCCTTTTCACTCATATGGATATGAAGCATCGACTGAAGGTGGAAATGTACAAATATACCCAAAGAGTAACAACATAAGCGTTAGAAACGAGCCAAACAACCCAGAGACTACATTTCCGGGTAGGCTGCTTCTGCCCGCAGCCCGTCGCACAACAGAAACTGAACGTTAATTACGTTTATTTTTATTTTATTGATATATAATGTATCGTCGTTAGTACGAGTCGAGTCACCACCAGCTGAGCTTACGTCAACGAGGAATCTCAGGAACGCAATATGTTGACAGCTGGGCGTGACGTATATGCTCAGTGACATTGCATTCATGTAGTTTCAAGGCTTTTGCGGTCACATTAATTCCATTTTCTCTAGAAACTGGCTGTATCAAATATGAATGGACACCATTAACGACGCACAGCCACTCCCCTGACAGAAACGCAGAGGTGGTCGGTTTATTTTTCAAACACAGTTCTTATATGAAGCGACCTAAAATCGCCGTTTGGGGATCTCAATGCAAATAAACAAGTACATGAACCTGGAGATTGACGACCTCTACTGAAAGTGACGTCAGACTTCGGAGCTCTATTTCAATTGAATACCTTACAATGAGATTGAGCTAACAGTTACGTTTGTGTTCAATTTGGGAAATGTTGTCTAGAGTAAATAGCGACTCTGTCTCTGTCAGACCCCATCATGTAATTCAGAGATAACAATTGCAGAAAGAGAGCCAAAAATACCCCACTATATGAAAACATATGTAGGCCTATATGTTGTATTGTGATGGTAACTGTTGTATAATCCAAATATTACACTCGAGGGTGGCTTTACCGTGATTATTGGCACTTCAGCGATGTTTGCAGAACTCTGCTCTGCCTCATTCCTGAACACCTGACAGTGGCCTTGTGGTTAGAGTGTCCGTCCTGAAACTGGGAGGTCGGGGTTCGATCCCCGGCTGGGTCATACCAAAGACTGTAAAAATGGGACCCAATGCCTCCCTGCTTGGCACTCAGCATCAAAGGGTTGGATTGGGGGGTCAAATCTACTAGTCAAATGATTCCCGAGCACGGCACGGCTACGGCTCACCGCTCCTTGGCTGTGGCTCACTGCTCCAAGAGATGGGTCAAATGCGGAGAACAAATTTCACTGCGGTAACGTGTGTGACAAATCATATGACTTTGACGTTGACCTCACTGTCCTGCCAATAAACACACAGTAACGCACAAACTCTTGTGTAATATTGCTCATGTGTGACATGCCGCCATTTTGTTTGTTTATTTTGATAAATTATGCCAGTGGTTCTCAACCTTTTCCTGCATAAGGGCCCACTGGAAAATCTCGAAAGCATTCACGGCCCACCCATCAGACCATCATTATCAATCAATCAAACCAACATAGTGTCCTTTAAGTTCCTGTTTATTATCAAAAATAATAATGTTAGTACCATTCAAATCTTTGTGCTTTGTTAGTTATTTGCCAAATTGCAATACCCTTGTAGGCCACTGGTGGGCCACGGCCCGCATGTTGAGAACCACTACATTCCACTAGCACAGTGGTTCCCAAAGTGGGGTACGGGGACCCCCAGGGGTCCTTGAGGGAGTTCCAGGGGGTCCCCAGCTAAATGATAGTTTGGAACCAAATGGACCCTTATGGGTCTGTATCTCTGAGAGTGTACAAATGGACCCTAACAGGTCCAGAGTTAAATTATCATTGATTTTACAATATACATTGGGGGTCCCAGAGATAGAAATGCCATTAAATGGGAGTCCGTAGACTAATAAGCACGTCAAACTGGGGGCCCTTGAAATTAAACGGGTTGAGAATCTCTGCTAGAGCCATTAAACTCTTCTCATATGAAGGTCCCTTTTCAAATGAGGGTCCGCGGGTTAATTAGTATCAATTTGGGGGTCCTTGACATGAAAAGGTCTGGGAACCACTGCATTAGCACACAGTGACATGCCACCATTTTTGTTTGTTTTGCCTTCTGGACTGGGGATTAGCAGAGTGACACAAGCATACACTTATTAAAAAAAATAAAATAATGTGAGGAACACTATTATGTATCAATAATTTGCTTTGCTTGTCTAAAACATTCAACCTTCGAATTCGATAAAATATAAAAACTGATACCACAAAGTTGCGTTCAGTTAAGGACTTTTATCTCCGTCAGGCCGGGTGGAATTGGGGCTGGACATAATTGATGATGTCATTGTGGAACTCCATGTTTGGGCAAGACTGATGCGATAAAGATGCGGTCATTGAGGAACCCCCACCGGGAGGACGTAATTATCTTCTCCACTGGTTCACCTGCCAGTGAGGATACCCCACCGGGAGGACGCACTGTTGTACTCTACTGGCTCACCTGCCAGTGAGGAACCCAGGGAAAGATCAGGCAAAGTGAAGGGTGAAGATGTCACAAACAAGAAGCATTTGTGTTTTAGTGGCCTTTTTTTGGTTTGTATTTTAGTTGCTGTTGGTAGTTGCGGCTGCAAGTTCATGTCATGTGGGATTTCCGACTCCTCCGGACCGTACTGAATAACTGCATTGCATAAAGTCTTCAGACTAGGACTTAGGTCTAGGATGTACAGGTCATTAGGATTAGGTGTGTATTTCCCTGCAAAGGGGAAGACACGATCTCCCACGGGCCTTTCCCCTTGGGCTTAACCTTCTTCCAGGAGAAGAAGGAAGATGGTAGTAGCAAATGCACGATGACCCCCAGCATCTGTCTGTTAGAAGCTGTACAGTACAGTACAGTACAGTACAGTACAGTACAGTACAGTACAGTACAGTACAGTACAGTACAGTACAGTACAGTACAGTACAGTACAGTACAGCCAGCAGTAGGGTTCTGTGTCAAACACTCTTATATTGTAGTGGTCCCCCCCAAGCCCCTAAATACAAACTTTTCTCGATGATGGTGGCAAGGTGATGTGCCTCTGGTTTTAATTAAAGCCCAGACTATTGTGGTGGTGTCCAACTTGTAGATGGCATTAGTCTATCTAGTCAGTTGGGTGTATCCTCCATGGATTTGCATGACCTTCCCCAAAACACAGGTTGAGTGCTCGTAAAGTACCTTGTCCCTGACAACTTGGGCTTGAGTCATCTGTGGGTGTAGAGATCAAATCCATAAAGAACATTGCAGTAAGGAAACCTTCCCCAGATGTAGATCATTATCTCCAATCAACACAGCTGTGTGGCCCTCACGTGTAGATGGGACCTCGGGGGGACGTTCCCCTCTTCCAGTTGTCACTGCAGGCAACTTCCTCCAGCGTAAAGGCACTGTGATGAAGACGTTCACATTCATCTGAGCCTTGTTGCTGTCACAGAATGTTGGCAGACAATATATTTTCAGGTTGGCATATAAAAATTGTATCCAATCAGGAGAGAGAACCCATTTATCTGCTTCAATTGTATAGTGTTCCAGTTCCTATTTTTGAGCGGCGGTAGCCACTCCTATGCCGTGTGAACACAAACTTTGTCCTAACACAAACGCTAAATTCCATTGATAATGCATGGCCAGTTTTGAGTGTTTGTGTAAACACAAACGTTAAAGGACATTGATGACGTATGATGATAAGAGTGCCCCTCACTTCACACGGGTGTGATTTTTTTTGCTAGTCCGTCCTGAAAATGTATTTCATGTTTATTAAAGAGCTGAACTGAACCAAACACTGTATAGCAATGATTACTATCTCAATATAAACCTATTTAACAAGTTTTTTTTTTTTAAACACGCACACACACACCCCTCTTTAAACGAACATTCCTATGCCCAGTCCAGAACGTTCCTGTTCCTCATTCTCCCATCATGCACCCTGCTTGACCTCCCTGACCCCCCCCCCCCCCCTCCTCAGCCCCCTCGGCGCAGCGCCCCCCAGAGGTGCGCCTGCAGAGCGTCAGCTCCACCAGCGTCAAGGTGAGTTGGGTGCCGCTGCTGCCCCCTGGTGGCGGCGGTGGTGGTGGCGGTGACGTCGCGCACTACTCCCTGACCTACCAGGCCGTCGGGGGTGGCGGCGGCGAGGAGGGTGCCGCGGTGGCCGCAGAGCGGCGGCAGCAGGTGCAGGGCATCGGGGCTGACGTGAGCAGCCACACCCTGGAGGGCCTGGAGAAGTGGACCGAGTATAAGGTGTGGCTGAGAGCCCACACTGCCCTGGGGGAGCCCTGGGGCCCCGAGAGCCGCGCCGCCCGCGTCACCACCATGGAGGATGGTACGTTAACACACCCTCCGCGCCATTGCCGTAGATCAATGGCTTTTATAGCGCTTTCGATCGATCAAGCCATAATGCTACTTGCGTTAGCATCGGGTAGCTATCCATTGCATCTGTTTCTTTCAATCGCCTGTATCTCCTATTCCTTGTACCAGATGGTATTTTTGTTCAAAACAACGTTTCTTTGATGGCACAGAGCCGACGGTGTGGAGCTCTCCAGTGCCCCGGTATCTAGACCCATCTTGTAAACAAGCCCTGTCCAGGACCTGTTCCACTTACTAGGTTATGTTCACTTCCGGTAGTTTGGAAATGTGGCTTTTCAAAATAAGAACTGGGAAAAATGCTGGCGTGAATTAGATCATAATTTATCAATAAATGCTAGCGCTGTAAGTGTTAATTGGGGTCGGTCGCAATGCGACTAAAACCCACTGAAACCCCATATCAGGGGGGTATCAACGGGGTGCATACGTTGGTTAGACATACTAACAGTTCGAAAGGCATTAGTTTGACAACACCGTGGCTCCCGACATGAAAGGCCGGTTACAATTAACCGGGGCTGCGGGTTAAAACTCACCCGTGGCTCCAGACATGTGCGGCAGGTTACAACTAACCCGTGCTGCGGGTTAAAACGAAACATTATAGAGTGCTACATCTACATGAAATGCTAAATATTTTTTTAAAGGAATACAAAACGTGAATGAAAATTGTATTTTCTACTTTGGCTATTCCAAAATAGCTAATCTAGAAGTGCACGGCGCGTTTATTTAATTTTTTTAACGTATTACTTTTACTATAAAGTAAAATGGTTGAATACAAGACTTGCACTTGAATGTAACTTAAAAAAGTGATTAAAAACATGTCTTGTTTTATATTCCTGAACCGATTATATGACAATGGTCTCAATCGTTCATGAATAGTGTTTGTTCATGAGCTGGTCCAGCCGGCTCCATTCTCTGCCATGTATTTCATGGAACTTCCGGGTGCGAGGTTTGCCACCCATGATGAGCCTCATGGCGCATCCCCGGTGTGACTCATGTACGTCCCTTCCTTTTCGTTATCTTCCTTGCCCGGAAGTAGGAAGAATTATTCTGTGTGCATAGAGTCTATTTACAAAATAATAATAAAATCACACCCCCACCCCCCCCCCCCCTCTCTCTCTCATTAGCAGGCAACAGTGCAGCACTATCTCTCTCTCTCTGTTTCTGGCACAACAGCGCCACTTTTGGTACTCATTGGTACTGGTGCTCATTAACGTCACACACACACACACAAACATAGTCACACACATAGTTGAACGTCACGGACATTGCTGTTCCTTGGACACAAACTGTTAGAATACAGAGATAAGAGAATAGAGTTTGGGTCCAGGGATGTCTCCCCTCCGCAGCGATCACATGTGACTCCACTGTGTCCGGTCTTCCCGCTCTGTCTAACAACGTTAAGGCTTTTCCAGCCTAGCTGCATTAATCGGATTCCCTGGAGGCCTTGATTGTGTTTGGATTATGAGTCTGGGGCATGGCCATCGGTGTTGCCAGATATTGCGGGAGAAATAAGCGAAAGAACAAGCCCCAAAAGAAGCGACTCGAGGCCACGTGACGTGACGTGAGCACTTTAACCTACAGTATAGGACACTGTTTCCCAAACAGTGGGTCGTGGACACATTTTATGGGTCCTACATTTAGTTTTTTATTAAAATAAATAAAAAAGTCCCCAAAAAAGCAAATAATAATAATAATAAGGAATTGAAATGAGTATTTTCATGAAAGTGATTTCATAAAATAATTAAAGAAAAATCTAAGTAATACCAGAAATTAGAAAACAGATGTTTAAGAAGTAGTGCAGATCTACAAGCTCATAACGTGGCGCGAAGCCAAGCTCAAAACAGCTAACGATTGGTAAATTAAATACTATAAATTCTGGATTAAATGAAATTAAAGAAACACGGTATTTCTTGTTTTGGCATTAAACCCGATAAATTGCGGGTTTGGCATAGATTGGGTTAACCAAAATAAAAAATAAAAAACATGTTTGAGAACCACTGTTTTAACCAACTTTAAAGGAAGCTGGAAGCTTCACAACTGCACACAATAAACAATTTTTCAAGCAACTTTAGAGGTAAAAAACAAGCCAAGAGTCACTTATAAGAAGCAGGCATGTCACACATGGCAACACCGATGGCCAACCATGGGACCAGCATGGACAGGAGATGATGCAGCCTTTGTGCTTCTTGATTTATTGACTTGTTTTAAGAGAGATATAACTACCCCTCCCCCTCCACTCTGGTGCAGTTTCCCAAACTGTGGGTCGAGACCCATCATTTGCGGTTTTTATTGGCCGCAAGAAATTCCACAAGCTCAGCCTGATGACCTAAAAGTCTAACTTGCCTAAGCCTGCAGTGCAGACACCCTGTTACATGTATTTTTTTCCAGAATGGACACATTTTTTATATTTTTTTCAATACAGAATGAGATCATATCGACATCGGTAATGTCGGTTATAACAGCAATTAATTATCGGATATCAATATCGGCCAAAATGTCTCATCGGCACATCCCAAATTGGAGTAGAAGTAAAAGTATTGGAAACTGGAATATATTCAGTACAAATACCTAAAAAATGTACTTAAGTACAGCAGCTTACTGCAGACAGAGGCCCTTGTCTTGCTGCTAGCAGCGAGGCTAGTAGCAGCCTATTGATGTTGGTATGTTTATCTGTTATCAGGCTGTTATCAGGCTGTTATCAGGCTGTTATCGGGCCAGTATTGACGTTCCTTATCCACATATTAAGGCCATTGATACAGGAAGGGTTTCAGATATACAAAGCTTCAATGATTTCAATCAGTGCAAAATGCTGATACAAACAATTTAAAAAATAAACATCCTTGCATATGTGCACTGCTTTATGGGATCTATTTTCAAGTCTTTATTTAATCCTTTAAGTTTCGTGTTCCTTAAGTTCTGAGTATTTAAGCCTAGAGAACACTAAACCCGGGTGATTTTTCTCCCAGACAAAATGTTTTTGTGATTTTCACAATGTTGCTGATGTCGGAGGTGGGTGGGTCTTTTGTAATAAATACATTCATAGTGCTCAGTAACATCATAGAAGGTATAGGTTTGTTTCCCTGCATGCCCACATGCATTTTCCTACAAGCATTTTGTGATAGAGTGGTAGAGAAACATCCTCCCACAATGGCCTTTTTGTTTTCACTGGACCATGCAGGGACTTTTTTTATTTCATGTTTAAATATTAAACAGTACCTCAAGTTGCCATGAGCTGTTGTACTTTAACATATTTTGATGAGAAGCATTTTTATGGAATATATTTTTTTCTTTTCTCTACGCCACTTTAATGTCTCTGATCCTGTGGACACAAAGCAGACAGTGTCCTCTGTGTGACAACCTTTTTCGCGTCCTTGTGTGTGTGCGTGTGCGTGTGCATGTGCGTGCGTGCGTGCGCGTGCGTGCGTGCGTGCGTGCGTGCGTGCGTGCGTGCGTGCGTGCGTGCGTGCGTGCGTGCAACCTTCAAAGACCACTAACAACATTTGAAGCACTCCCAAAAGGCCTCCAACCATGAGACCATGCATGTTTCAGTGGTAGAATGCAGCTCATTGCTTTGACTGAAGTACTGTAACATACTATGGTACACTACAATATGTTAACACAATATAACGTATACAATCTGTATGGTAGAGTATGTTAATACTGTACAATAAAACAAGATGCAATGTGTATGGTGAGTGTATGTTAATACAAATATAACAATATACAATGTGTATGGTAGAGTATGTTAATATACAATATAACAATATACAATGTGTATGGTAGAGTATGTTAATATACAATATAACAATATACAATGTGTATGGTGAGTTTATGTTAATACAAATATAACAATATACAATGCGCGCGCGTGTGCGCAACCTTCAAAGACTGGCAGCAACCTCTGAACCAAAACCCGAACGCCTCCAACTCTGACACAAGGGCAACATCACGGGCATGCTTTGATGCATGGTGTTGACTAGATGACTGGTTTCCAAAATGTTTCATGTCAAGGACCCCCAAATTGACACTAATTAGCCCGCAGACCCCCATTTGAAAAGATATGCCAGGGACCCCCATAAGAGAAGATTTTGACGGCTCTAGCAGTGATTCTCAACCCGTTTAATTTCAAGGACATGCATAATAGTCTACAGACTCCCATTTAATGGCATTTCTATTTCTGGGATCCCAATTTATATTGTACAATTAATGTTAATTTAACTCTGAGAATGTACAAATAGTACACTCTCAGAGTTAACCCCATAAGGGTCCATTTTGGTTCCTAACTAATTTAGCTGGGAGTCAGGAACCAGCTGGATTTAGCTGGAACTCCCTAAAAGGACCACTGGGGGTCCCCAGACCCCACTTTGGTGACCACTGGACTAGATGACTGGTTCCCAAACACTGGGTCGGGACCCATTTGTGGGTCACGGACACAATTCTGTGACTGTTTTGTTGTTGTGTTTTTGAGGGTTTGTGTACACACAAACATTGCGTTAACGCAAACATTGAATGCCATTGACAATGAATGGCCAGCATGGGGTGTTTGTGTATACAAACATTGAAGACGAAGGCGAGGATGCAAATTGCTATTGGCTGGAATGTGTTGATGTATGATGACGCATGATGATAAGATCACCCCAGTGCCGTCTCCAGGCACAAATCAGCAGGGGGGCATACTTTTTTCCAAAGGGGGCACCTCATTTTTCAACCCCCCCCCCCCCCCCCCCCCCCCCCCCCATGTATAACAAAATTAGTCACCTATCAACAAAGTGATGGTTGAAAAAGGCTAGTAGGCTACAATTATGCAGCAGCACCAACAACAAACAAATAAATACATATACAATAATACAATATGTTGAGCATTATAATGTCTTCTGCATGCATATATTACCTTGTATTTCTATTAACTATTCAATTAATTTGAACATGTATATATTTACAATAATCATGGAGAACTTATAGACTTAACATTTGTAAAACATTAAAATATTGGTAGTGTAGGGTACTACTGGCCAATCTGGACTGGAGGGGCACACCATCCAATCTGGGGGGGCAATGCCCCCCAATGCCCCCCTGTAGAGACGCCACTGGATCACCCCTCACTTCACACGGCTCGTGTGATTTTTGAGGGGTGCTAGCCCCTCCTATATTCAGCTATAGTGTAGCACTTAAGACAACTACTTAAGTGCTATTACGCCCAGAGGCCACGAGATGGGGTCGTTGCAAGTGCCAGACGTTCTTTAAAAAAGTCTCCCAAAAGCTACCGGATGCGCCGAATATCGCATTTTTTGCAGATTATGATCCAAAATGCATATAAAGGCGGCTTGTGCGTGTGCACAGGCGTGCACGCAGGATTCTTGGCCGTTTTTACGTAATTGCGGCCTAGCGCTAGCTAAAAATGCTACAACATGCTAACGTGATGCTAATCAAATGGGGATTAACGCAGATTAAACAAAACTCGCCTTTACTGCTCTGGCATGCTGGACAGAGTAAAGGTAAGCTCATCTTTACGGCTATGGCACTTATCCTGATGACACTGACAATGAATGGAGAATTTACGTCATAGGCTATGTGTCTGAGCAAATCTACTAATTTGTCCTAACACAAATGCCATTGACAATGAATGGAGAATTTACGTCAAATGTAGACGAGCAAATCGACTTGTTACAGTACGTCATGATGATGTGCGATGATAAGAGCGCCGCTCACTTCACAAACGGCTCGTGTGATTTTTCCTTTAATGTGTGTTCAGTGCCGAGCGCTCCTCCCAGGAAGGTGGAGGCGGAGCCTGTGAACAGCACGGCGGTGCGCGTGGCGTGGAAAGCTCCGCTGGCCGCGCGGCAGCACGGCGTCGTCAGGGGATACCAGCTGGTCTACTCCAGGCTGCACGACGGAGAGCCCCGCGGAAAGCCCGTCATCATCGATGTAGCCCTGCCCCAAGCTCAGGTAAGAAGCTGTCTTTATATGGATGTAGCCCCTGTCCCAAGCTCAGGTAAGAAGCTGTCTTTATATGGATGTAGCCCCTGCCCCAAGCTCAGGTAAGAAGCTGTCTTTAGATGGATGTAGCCCTGCCCCTTGCAAGCTCAGGTAAGGAACTATCTTTATATGAATGTAGCCCCTGCCCCAAGCTCAGGTAAGGAACTGGCATCACGGATGTAGCCCTGCCCGAAACACTGGTAAGGAACTGTCTTTATATGGATGTAGCCCTGCCCCAAGCTCAGGTAAGGAACTGGCATTACGGATGTAGCCCTGCCCAAAGTTCAGGTGTAAGGAACTGGCATCACGGATGTAGCCCTGCCCGAAACACAGGTAAGGAACTGTCTTTCCTGGATGTAGCCCTGCCCCAAGCTCAGGTAAGGACAGGGGTGGAGAAAGTACTTGCAGAACTGCTATTTTCAAATGGTCAAAATGCATATAGGCCTGCATAGTCCTTAGACTCTGTCTTCTCCCTTCCTTAAAACACCCTGGACAACGCTCCACGCGTCCTAGACTCTTCTCCCTTTCCTAAAACGCCCTGGACAACACTCCACACGTCCCTGACTCTTCTCCCTTCTCTAAAACATCCTGGACAAAGCTCCACACATCCCTGACTCTGCTCCCTTCTCTAAAACACCCTGGACATCGCTCCACACGTTCCTGACTCTTCTCCCTTCTCTAAAACACCCTGGACATCGCTCTACACGTCCTAGACTCATCTCCCTTCTCTAAAACATCCTGGACAACGCTCCACACGTCCCTGACTCTTCTCCCTTCTCTAAAACACCCTGGACAACACTCCACACATCCTAGACTCTTCTCCCTTTCCTAAAACACCATGGACATCGCTCCACATGTCCTAGACTCTTCTCCCTTCTCTGAAACACCATGGACATCGCTCCACACGTCCTTCAGTATGCAAATTCAAAAACGGCAAACGTAGCAGATCTGCAAGCTCAAAACTCGTCGATTCGCGCTGCGTTTCCAGCTTGCATGTGGATCTGCTACGGTAGTATGATCAAGTAGGGAATCCATTCATCAAATCGTTCCACACGTAATAGACTCTTCCCCCTTTCCTAAAACACCCTTGACATCGCTCCACTTGTCCCTGACTCTTCTCCCTTCTCTAAAACACCCTGGACTTCGCTCACGTCCTAGACTCTTCTCCCTTCTCTAAAACACCCTGGACATCGTTCCACACGTAATAGACTCTTCTCCCTTTCCTAAAACACCCTTGACATCGCTCCACTTATCCCTGACTCTTCTCCCTTCTCTAAAACACCCTGGACATCGCTCACGTCCTAGACTCTTCTCCCTTCTCTAAAACACCCTGGACATCGTTCCACACGTAATAGACTCTTCTCCCTTCTCTAAAACACCCTTGACATCGCTCCACACGTCCCTGACTCTTCTCCCTCCTCTAAAACACCCTGGACATCGCTCCACACGTCCCTGACTCTTCTCCCTCCTCTAAAACACCCTGGACATTGCTCCACACGTCCTAGACTCTTCTCCCTTTCCTAAAACACCCTTGACATCGCTCCACATGTCCCTGACTTTTCTCCCTTCTCTAAAACACCCTGGACAACACTCCACACATCCCTGGCTCTTCACCCTTCTCTAAAACAGCCTGGACATCGCTCCACACGTCCTAGACTCTTCTCCCTTCTCTAAAACACCCTGGACATCGCTCCACACGTCCCTGCCTCTTCTCCCTTCTCTAAAACACCCTGGACAACGCTCCACACGTCCCTGCCTCTTCTCCCTTCTCTAAAACACCCTGGACATCGCTCCACACGTCCGACCTAGACTCTTCTCCCTTCTCTAAAACACCCTGGACATCGCTCCACACGTCCTAAACTCTTCTCCCTTCTCCACTCTTCTCCAATGCATTCAAAACTCCACCTCACCCAGATATTATCATGTCACTCTATGCTCGATTGATGCAGATTGCAGACATATATCTTGGTCTCTCACTCTCGTGTTTTTGTTACTTGCAGGTTTGTTTTAGTATGACCACAATGCTAGGCATTAATGAATACCTTTCATTATGCAAATTCAAAAACGGCAAACGTAGCAGATCTGCAAGCTCAAAACTCGTCGATGCGTTTCCAGCTTGCATGTGGATCTGCTACGGTAGTATGATCAAGTAGGGCATCCATTCATCAAAAAAACAAATTCACAAACCTTTAGAATACGGAGATAGGAGGTTTCTGCCCGACAGCATCGCTTAATTAATGCACTTCAGACAGATGTATTCCTCATAATGTGCCTCGTTTCCCTGACGTCTTTTGGTCGCTCAGGGCCCCTGTCTGCCGCGCACGTCTGATTTAATGCGCGACAGACACTTTGTCACCAATTTCCTCATCACCGTTTTCCGCTGGATACATTATTGATGACGATGGCCGCTCAAGGGCCTTGCATTCACAAGGAGAAGATGACGTATACTGTGTATTTTGTCTTTTGCGACAGTCAGCAACAGTCACTAGTGTGCGTGTGTGTGTGTGTGTGTGTGTGTGTGTGTGTGTGTGTGTGTGTGTGTGTGTGTGTGTGTGTGTGTGTGTGTGTGTGTGTGTGCGCGTGTGCGTGTGTGGGTGGGTACTAGTGGGGAATGTCCCCACAAGTATATAGAATATGTGAAATAGACAAATGGTTGCTTTATGTTTAGGAATAAATAAATGAATAAATAAACAAGCAGACAAACAAACACAATAAATGTATAATAAGAATACGAATGAATGAATGAATGAATGAATGAATGAATGAATGAATGAATGAATGAATGAATGAATGTACATTTCCGGACATGGGGAGGAGGGCATCAACAGAAATGACTTCAGTGTCACTGTCATTGTCATGGCTGATGTCACTGTGAGCACGTAGCAGATTGAATTGTCCAGGCCATCTGCTGTCTAACAGCAGAGACACGTGAAGCACAGCTGACAGCTGATTAGTCCATGACTCACACACACAGAGGTCATCAACATGTTATGGTCATTTAACTCAAATGTGTTAAATGTCCACTCATTATCCGTGGCACAAATGTAATTCTGACCAGGACCACAAACCAGATCCCTGAGTCGGACACACAAACACGCACACGCACGCACGCACGCACGCACGCACGCACGCACGCATGTTGTGTCGACATAATGGTGTGTGTGTGTGTATTGTCTCGACCGGATGTTGATCTATCGCTGGGCGATGAGAAGCACAGGCCGGTGGACCGGACCGGACCATTTCCACTGTAGTAGAACACAGGGAACATATTTTGGGTTGGATTAGTAATTACGATTAGAGACATTACGTTTGCATGTAGATCTGCTATTTTATTTGGTCTCACTGCGCAAAAAGCATGGAATATGGATGTGTATATTACAGGAAACTCCCGTTAAACTTTCCAACAAACTCCGGTAAACTCCCGAATTACCATATATTACTGTATATGCCTGCTAAACTTGAGGTTTACGGGCAAATCTAGTGCCAATAATTGGCTGTTAACTCCTCTTTTCTATCTATCTATCTATGTCTATTTTCAACTATTTGTCAGAAAGACGTCCCAAAATGTCCTCAGAAGTATAGTAATAAGAAGAACATGCTTCTTCTCACTCCTTTTGAATATGCTTTTTTATTATTTTGGTACTGCATGTTATTATTATGTTTTTGTTTATATTGTTTTTAAAATTGCTTTATTCAAATCAACATTTCAATCAATCATGCGTGAGCGTGCATGCGTGCGTATAATTATGTGCATGTGTGTGTGTCTGTGTGGGTCCCTGGATCCGCCAGGCCAGTTTCCCCTTTTCCATAATAACTCTGAACATTTAATTAGTGCAGGGAAAAAAGCTTTGTTCTGTCTCTTTTCCTTTCTTTTCTGAGATCACGCAATAAAGATGTAAGAGAGAGAGAGAGAGAGAGAGAGAGAGAGAGAGAGAGAGAGAGAGAGAGAGAGAGAGAGAGAGAGAGAGAGAGAGAGCTAGGGAGATCGGAGAGAGAGAGAGAGCATGAAATTATGTTTGAAAAATGTATTTTGTGATTCCATCAGTGTAATCCGCTCTGTAACCGTACTGTGCGTGCGTACTGTGCGTGCGTACTGTGCGTGCGTGCGTGCGTGCGTGCGTGCGTGCGTACATTTTGATGCATGTTAACCCATTTAATCCTAACTTCCTAACCTAAGTTATTATTCATCCAAAAGATACAAAAACATTATGTTGCTATACTGTAACAACAACTACTCTTACACTCCTACACTACTACTTACACTCTATAACGTTCAAAAGATTAGACCGTTCCTCACTCAGGAGTCAGCCCTTTTTCCAACTGACTTCAGTTCAGTCGACATTCGCCCAGGGTGATTCGCTATTTCACTTGCTGCGTAGCATTATTTTGTCAAGGAATACTCAAAGCTTTTATACCATTAGGACAGTGGTTTTCAATCCGTTTCATATCAAGGCCCATTATTTATTCGGCATTTGAGCCACGGACCACCATGAGATTAAGAACCGTCATTGGTTGGATAATATTTTGCCAACAATTCCATGTGGTACCATTAGGAGAGACAACGGGCAAATCACAAAAATAACAATATTTCTACATTCTCTTTAGTTGTGTAGTCTTTGTAATTAAGTAATGTAATAAGTAGTAATTAATAAAGGTTTTAACAATAATTTAACTCTTGAGAGTATCGAATAAAACCATATGGACCCGTAAGGGTCCGTTGGTTTCATTTGACACCATCAAGAGTTAAAGATAAAGGTCCATTTGGTTACAACTCTCCATCATTTACCTGGGGACGACCTGGAACCCCCTGAAGGACCACTGGTCGAAAACCACTGCATTAGGACACTAAACCCACAACCATGTCTCAACAAAACGACTCTATCGCCTCAAGACTTGAGATGATGGAGCAATAAACCTTTAACCCATTTTGGGCGGGAACCCCTTTTGGTGTTTTAAAGCATTATGTTATACTTTAGCTATTGAAAAATAGCAGATCTACAAGAAAGATTAAGATAAAGAAAGATAAGGTTTTTCAGAAAATTGTCAGGATTTTGAAGACATTTTTAAAATTTCGACGTCAGGCCTAAATGGGTTAAGGTCTGTAAACAGGAGACAACAGGAATGTGACAGATGAGATAATCTCACAGGCGATGGCTGTACCTTCATGTACCTCATGGAGAAGAGTTACTAAAGATGCTCGAAAGAAAATACTTTTATAAGGGATATAATTAAATGTTTATACTTCTCATTTCCTCGCTATAATACAGGCTATATCGGCACATTTCTAAAGCTACAAAGGCTATGGCGTGTCATAATAATACAGTACCACTACAATAATTTGAACACTTTAGTTACTAGTTACTTTGTGGATTTTGATTTAGATTACAAAACATGCAATAACCACGTCCCAAGCCCTATATACATTTCGGCCATTTGAAAATATGCGACGCATTGTGAACTTGTAGATCGGCTATTTAAAAAAAAATACTTACACATTTTGAACAATATGAGTATTTTAGTACATTTTGAATACAGGACTTCTACTGCCGTATATTGATGATAACATGCAGCATAAATTGCAGTCAATGGCTGCAGTTAATGGGTTCATAAAGTCTGTTCCCGGATCGTCAGTTTTTCTGTCATGCTGACTGAACCTCTCTCTCTCTCTCTCTCTCTTCTCTCTCTCTCTCTCTCTCTCTCTCCCCCATCAGGAGGTGATCATAGGGGGTCTCCTTCCAGAGACCAGTTACTCCGTCACGGTAGCAGCCTACACCACCAAGGGGGATGGTGCGCGCAGCAAAGCTAAAGTCGTCTCCACCACCGGAGCAGGTGTGTGTGTGTGTGTGTGTGTGTGTGTGTGTGTGTGTGTGTGTGTGTGAGAGTGTGTGTGTGTTTGTGTGTGTGTGTGCGAGCAACCATGCACATTTAAATCTGAGTGTTAAGAATTGACCCATTACGTCAGATTCATACGGTGCAGCACTTGTTTTCTATCACAGTAGGGAGACACCTGCATACTTGCGCGCACACATACACACGTGGCACGCACGCACGCACGCACACACACACACACACACACACACACACAGAAAATACGTCATTTTATTCTTCTTGACATGAAATAGTTTGAGAACCAACTGGCATATGTTTTTGTTGGGTTTTTTTAAAGAAAACTGTCATGATTTAGAACAGGGGTTCCCAACCTTTATATTGTCACGGCCCGGCTGACAGTTCATAAAATGTTCACGTTCCGGCGCGCGGGGGGGGGGGTCATCGTCATCGTACCAAAACCTAACGTTCTCACGGAAGAGAACGTTAAGCTACCCGCTGCTGTAGGCTTATTATTGTTATATATCATTGACCTAAATGTCGTTATATCATTATCAACAATGATAGTATGATTTAAAAAAAGGCTTAGTCTTTTTCATAAAATGTCATAACATGTGGAAAACTTAGTTAAACATGCAGAGTGACACATCAGGCATTAGGCCTACTTTACCTGGATAACATCATCTTTTCGTTTTGACGAAATAATAATCCTGTAGCGTCACCGTGTAGTAGTTTGGTTTCATTAGCGCGATCGTGACAAAATAGCCTACAGCTTGTTGCTGCTGCTGCCCGCAGAGCATACATGAACGGTAAAGATACCAAGGATTGGACAGTGCTACGCAACATGGAAGTAACACTGACTCGAAGCCGTTTATAAATCACAGTCAGTGAACGGATGAGTCAACTTTTCACTGCCATTTGGTGTGTCGTCGTCGTCCCCCGTCGTCCCTCCACGCAGCGTTTTCAAAGAGACGAGTAGGATATAAAGGCAGCCTGAAAGGCAAGCATTTGCATTTCAATGGGGGCAATGTTGAGCATCGTGCTCTACGCGCAACAGCCATCAGGTCTGGTGTCCTCTCTCTTTTCGTGTTTTCAAATGGATTTTTATATGACGGGAAAACTTGGAATTCCCCTCTCACGTACCAGTGGCACGTGTCCCGCGGAGCGGCACCGGTCCGCGTAACGGTGGTTGGGAACCTCTGATTTAGAAGACATTTGTAGAATCTGGTCTCAGGTCTAAATGGGTGTAATAAATCCTTTTCTTGTACACCAGTCCCAGGCAAGCCGACCATGATGATCAGCACCACCATCGGCAACACGGCCCTCATCCAGTGGCAGCCCCCGAAGGACATGGTGGGAGAGCACCTGGGCTACCAGCTGCACTACAAGAGGACAGAGGAGGTAGGTAGGACATGGTGGGAGAGCACCTGGGTGACCGGTAGATGTCCAAAGATGTCCAATGGCATCCAGCAATCAGGCAATTAACTGGGAAAATGCATTTGCCGTAATGCCTGTTTTTGCCTAGTTTCACCCAGTGCTACCAGCTGCACTACAAGAGGACAGAACAGGTAGGACATGGTGGGAGAGCACCAGGGCTACCAGCTGCACTACAAGAGGACAGAACAGGCAGGACATGGTGGGAGAGCACCTGGGTAACCGGTAGATGTCCAAAGATGTCCAATGACATCCACCAATCAGGCAAATAACTGGGAAAATGCATTTGCCATACATTTTGTCTAGTTTCACCCAGTGCTACCAGCTGCACTAAGAGGACAGAACAGGTGGGACATGGTGGGAGAGCACCTGGGCTACCAGCTGTAGCCTGGCTAAAGCCAGACACGAATCAGCCGTTGCCAAAAAAGAATTGCCTGCCGGCGGATTGTGATTTGAGTCTGGCTTATTAGCCAGGCTATACCAGCTGCACTACAAAAGGACAGAACAGCTAGGTAGGACATGGTGGGAGAGCACCTGGGCTACCATCTGCACTACAGAGGAGGCAGTGTTGCTTTCGCCGACTACATATATATCAGGGGTTCTCAACCTGGGGGTTGCGACCCCTTGGGGGGGTCCCGAAATTATTTTGGGGGTTCCCAAGATTATTTAAAAAAAAAACATCCGGGGGTCCTTGACATGACACAGTTTTGAGAACCACTGTCTCACTTCTTTATTCACTCTGTTCTATAGAGTCTACAGTATGTACTATATCCAGTGTTGGGAAAGTAAATTTATTTTATGAACTAGTTCAGTTCACAGTTCAGAAATTTAAAATGGAACTAGTTCAGTTCATAGTTCATAATTCAACATTTTGAACTAAAGTTCATGGTTCCAAAAAATGAACTATTTTAGTTATTGCCACAGTATTGCCACAGCCCATAGCCATATAGAACCGCAGACTTTATTGAATAAAAAAACCCTTGGTTGAAGTGACAACTTTTACAATATCTCCATTACCATTATCCAAATTAATTCCTTACATTTTCTTTACATTTTGGGAACAAAATAGCTCTTTGCAATGTGAAATGCCACCGAATTATTTTCATTGTCTTTAATATGGGCCAACTTGTGAAAGCTGCATGCTTTATTGTGAAGGGTCTCAGTTCTTACAGCCTGCAAGCTCGCCTCACAGCCTCACAGCCTCACAACCACAGCCTACAAGCTCAAGATGCAAGATGCAACACGTTGTGAGCTTGTAGATCAGCTATTTTCAGCATGGAACACATGTAGCCTACGACAAAGAATAAATCAGGCATCACTGCGCTTCTGTGGAGGGAGGGAGATATATTTTGTTGGCCGAACTAGACGATCATGTATGGACAGTTGGATATGTGTCTCATCGACGCAAGAATAACAAGCAATTGGAATCTATTTTTCGTGGCACATTATAAAGTTTACTTTACCTCCTCACAGTGTTTGGGTCGGGATATGTAGGAATGTATGTGTCTGCTGTCTGCGTGCATATGCGCGCAGCGCGCTCCAGTGAAATTGTGCGGCTTGAGAAAGATTAGTTAATTTGTGTTGGATAAGGCTTATTGGTAGATATTAAGGACTGGTTAGGGTGTGTTTTAGCGGGGGTTTCGCCTGGAAGGCTCACTCACTCTTGAACAAAGTTGAACGTGAGAAAGTGACGTTCACACACGCCATAAATGAACGCGTTCACAATGACGTTCATCAGGCAGAAATGCAGTACGTTCAGTTCACGTTCAGCCTAAATATGAACGCGTTCGTGAACTATCGTTCTTTGGACGCATTCGGGTACAACACTGACTATATCTGTACTTTTAACTGCTGCGAACGTCTGTCTGTCCATCTAGCAGGCCTTCACCGTCAGAGACTTCAAGAGGACGGACGACCACTTCACCGTCACCGGCTTGCACAAGGGCGCCACCTACGTGTTCAAACTGTGCGCCAAGAACCGCGCGGGCAACGGCGAGGAGTACGTGAAGGTACGTGAATGTGTTGGGCAAGAAATATATGAGATAATTTAGTCACAATCTCTAGTACAGTGGTTCCCACACGTTTTAGCCCCGTGACCCAAAAGGGATATTCAACGTCTCCCCGGGACCTATAGTGGCAATGGAAATAGCAGATCTACAAGCTCACAACGCGTCGCTTTGCACTGCGTTGTGAGCTTGTAGATCAGCTTTTTTTTCATTCATGACATTTTTTTCTTTTTTGGTTATGTTTTTCAATCAATCAATCAATCAATCAATCAATCAATCAATGGAGATAAGCACCTTAAGAATCAGCAGGTTGGAGTCACTTCCAGGAGGAAGGAGAATGGACCCATTTATAAGCTTATATTTTTACAGTATCTCAGTTCAAACCTCACTTGCTTATCCTGTATCCTGTATCCTGTCCTATCCAGTCATGACATATAAATTACTTTTCGGTTTATTATATAGCTGGAGAGACCCCTGTTACTGAACAAACACTTCTATCATAGAGCTATTCATGTCTTTGTTTTTTTCCCATCATCTTTTTAAAGGTACTTTATTTAAAACAAGTGTTTTACACACAACCAACCAAGTGTAGACTAGTTCGCAACAGCTTGAACAAAATGTTTGTAAGACCTATATTTGACAGTGCAGTGCAGTGCAGACGAAAAGCTAGACACAGACACACACCTGTCCTCTGAAGTGCTCTAAACTGAAAGTGTCTGAAGCCCTTGAATATGATGGAATATGATTAAGGATTACTGTGATTATGGTAAGGTCATTATGTCATAATTATAACAGTAACACCATACAGGACATTGTTCTGTCTGTGCAGCACAGACAGACAGAATTTTGAGACGGGACAGGTGGTTTTTGATTGATTGATTGATTGATTGATTGATTGATTGATAGTTTATTAGACATAAATGTAAAAAACAGCAACAGAGGATAGTACAAGGGATAGTACAAAAGAAATAGTCCTTCCGGTCTTGTTTCCATTTAGGCCCTATGCAATCAATTCACTCTATAATCTTAACCCATGGAATGGTGCATGAACCCCCACCACTATTGTGTCAGGTGGGTCTACGATGGACCCACCCGACACAATTGTGGTGGTTGCTCTAACAGTACGTTTTAACAGCGGGCGACAGCCAGACAAATTTTTCCGGAAGTGCATTATTTGTCAACGGGACCCGGCAACTATACTGGCGATAGAGGCGATAGCAGGCGAACAGGCGATGGTCGAAAAGTGGGCGGAGGAACGTCGGCCGAAAAGATACAAATAATTCATCTTTTGGGGCGACGTCGCCCGGCGATAGTGGGCGATTGGACGATAGCCAATGAAATTCAAGCGATGCTCGCCGTTGGTCTCCCGCTGTTAAAACAGCGGCAGACCAACAGTCAACAGGGGACCAACAGTCAGGATGGTGGTCCCTGAGTCAAACATCAGCTGAAAACCACTGCTCTATAGCTATGATCGCTATGAGGCGCCACAATCTGCATTCACAGATGTTCCTAGAAGCTTTGTCATTGGTCGAAAAAAAAAAACCCGGTCAAAATGAACAGGAAGTAGACAGGCAAATAGACCAATGACAAAGCTTCTAGGAAAATCTTTGAATGCAATGTTTTACCCAATGCTGGCTGAAAAAAAATTAAATAAAATTGACATATTATTGCTTATATAGCAGCTTTAACCCATTTAGACCTGAGGACGATTCTACAAATGCCTTCTAAATCCTGACAGTTTTCTGAAAAACCCATGTCGTTCTCAAACATTTTCATGTCAAGGACCCGCAAAAATATATGTAATTGGCCGTCGACGCCCATCTGAAAATATGTTGTTCCAGGGACCCTCCAGAAGCAAAAATTTTAGTTAAAAACGTTCGCTCTGAAAGAATATATTCAAAGATTTGCTTGTAGATCTGCTATTTTTCAATAGCTAAAGTGTAACATAATCCTTTAAAACACCAAAAGGGGTTCCCGCCCAAAATGGGTTAACACTTATTTTAACAACAACATCACGTACACCTCTTTTTTTAAAGGAGATCAGCACTCCGGACGATGTGCCGAGCAGTTACCCCCAGCATCTGAAGGTGGTGGGCCTGACCACCACCACCACCGAGCTGGCCTGGGAGCCCCCGCCTCTGGCCGAGCGCAACGGGAAGGTGGTCCGCTACGCGGTGGTCTACCGTGACATCAACAGCCAGCACAACAGCTCCAACAGGTTAGCATAATAGCTAACAGCTCACTAACCAGTGTTGTTTTTGGCATACCTCTGGAAAAATGTAGAGTAATAATATGTTGCACACTCTGATTGGTTGGACTGATTGTAGTCAATGAGGGCCAGGTGGACCAGCTTATGAACACTATTTCTAAAAAAGTTGAAACCTTTGTAATATACTCGGTCCAGGAAAATAAACGAAGACACATCACACGTTTTCTCCTGTGTGGCTCTTCAATGTGTACACTGTAGAATTGTATTGAGGTATTGCACAAAGTACGTTTCTGCATTAACGCTAGCCCCGTTTTGGAACCTCACCCTATACGCTCTGAGCTCCGAGAAGAGGTTCCGTATAGAGGTATCCCTGCATCGGTAGGACGGGGGTTGAGCCGTCCAAAAAACAGTGGCGAAAACTAGGGATGCACGATATAATAGGTAGCATAATCGGATCGGCTAAATCGGCCATACAAATGCCATATCGGTATCGGTTCGGTCTCAAATTATTTAATCGGTTTTCACCAGCAAAAAAAAAGAGAAGGAAATTGTAAAAAATCATCAATGAGTTCAATATGAATCAAAAGTGTCTAGTACCTCTAGTGAAGTCTAGAACAAAAGCCAAATCAAATGTGATGTAAAATCTTAAGTAAAAGTATTTACATTTCTTTTTTACAATTTCTACAATTTTCTATTTCATTTGTGTAGGCTACTCATCTCATTCAGTTGTGGAAACAGACACACAAGCGTATAGGTTATTTATTGATTGACTGACTACTTCATTAACAGGCTTTGGGCCAAGCCCCTAGGGCCTAGGCTTGTTTCCCTTGTGGTCATCTGTATAATATCGGAATCGGTCAGAATCGGTATCGGCAGATATGACCCATGCAAATAATCGGAGATCGGATATCGGTCATAATTTCATAATCGTGCACCCCTAGCGAAAACCCATTTCGCAGTATCGTTTCCAAAAAAAGTACAGGTATTTCTGACGAGCTACAGATGATAAACTGTAGCTCGTCAAGCAAGTAAAATGTTTTGACCGGGGTGAAACAGCCGCTTCCATAGCTCATGAAGTTAGCCGGTAACATTTTATCGGAAGTCTCAGCAGCCATTTGCGAATCCCCTGGTCGAATGTCGAATTAGATTTTTCCAACTACACTTCAGTTCCTTCGACGTTAGACCAAAGGTGTTGTTGTTGTTCTCAACAGCACGGTGGACACACACATGAGCCTCCAGGGTCTCCAGCCAGACACCACCTATGACATCAGAGTGAGAGCGTTCACCAGCAAGGGAGGAGGACCCATCAGCCCCAGCATCCAGAGCAGGACCATGTCTACCGCCATGCCAGGTGAACAGGGACGTGCACACATAGACATCAACACAGGGGGCTTCAGCCCCTGTCCTTTTACCCGTCTGTAAAACAACTGCCCTTTACCAGACCACGAATGCAGCATTTATGGTGAAAGAAATGCAAAACACCACACCTTTCCATGCCATACCGGAAGGCAGCGTTCAGGAGAATTGCTTTTTTTCCGAAGTCTCCTGAACTTGGAAAAACAGCATGTTGTGTTGAACAAATTTGCTTCGAAATCCATATCGTAGACCGCATCTCCAGTAGATAAGAGTGCAGGGTTGCGGCATCAAAAATAGCTGATCTGCAAGCTCTCAACGCGTTGCAGCGCGACGCGTTGTGAGCTTGTAGATCTTCTATTTTCGCTATTTTGGTCCAAAAGTGCCCTCTTACGGAATTTCAGCCCCTGCCTCTCTGACACTGTCCCTTTAGTTGAATTTGCTAAAACATCATTTTTGGAGAAGAAAAAAAACACTGAAAACATGATATGCCCAGTCACCATGCTGCACCTGTGATGTTCCTTTTTACTGACACCAAGTCTAAAATAAGAAATGAAAGCACAGAATATCAATACGAAGCAACTGAAAAACACCTTATTCCAATGGTAGTGGATGGAGAGAGAGGATTTTTGTCCAACCACAGAATGGCAACCATTGGGTGTGAAGAGGGGCACAACCATGGGTGGGACTTGACAGACAGACAGACAGACAGACGGACGGACGGACGGACGGACGGACGGACGGACGGACGGACGGACGGACGGACGGACGGACGGACGGACGGACGGACGGACGGACGGACGGACGGACGGACGGACGGACGGACGGACGGACGGACGGACGGACGGACGGACGGACGGACGGACGGACGGACGGACGGACGGACGGACGGACGGACGGACGGACGGACGGACGGACGGACGGACGGACGGACGGACGGACGGACGGACGGACGGACGGACGGACGGACGGACGGACGGACGGACGGACGGACGGACGGACGGACGGACGGACGGACGGACGGACGGACGGACGGACGGACGGACGGACGGACGGACGGACGGACGGACGGACGGACGGACGGACGGACGGACGGACGGACGGACGGACGGACGGACGGACGGACGGACGGACGGACGGACGGACGGACGGACGGACGGACGGACGGACGGACGGACGGACGGACGGACGGACGGACGGACGGACGGACGGACGGACGGACGGACGGACGGACGGACGGACGGACGGACGGACGGACGGACGGACGGACGGACGGACGGACGGACGGACGGACGGACGGACGGACGGACGGACGGACGGACGGACGGACGGACGGACGGACGGACGGACGGACGGACGGACGGACGGACGGACGGACGGACGGACGGACGGACGGACGGACGGACGGACGGACGGACGGACGGACGGACGGACGGACGGACGGACGGACGGACGGACGGACGGACGGACGGACGGACGGACGGACGGACGGACGGACGGACGGACGGACGGACGGACGGACGGACGGACGGACGGACGGACGGACGGACGGACGGACGGACGGACGGACGGACGGACGGACGGACGGACGGACGGACGGACGGACGGACGGACGGACAGACAGACAGACAGACAGACAGACAGACAGACAGACAGACAGACAGACAGACAGACCAAAACACTTAGGGCTCCATCTTGCGCCACCCTTATCCCTTTAATCCCTAAATGTATTTGCCATTTTTCACTATTTTGAAAATCCTTTTAAAATAGTTCAACTAGCCGATCTGCATCTACACGTTGTGAGCTTGTCGATCAGCTATTTGAACTATTTTAAAAGGGTTTCTTTTTTATAGTAAAAATGGCAAATACGTTTAGGGATAAGGGATAAGGGTGGCGCAAGATATAGCCCTTACTGTACATGTCCTTTAGCTCAGAGAGTGTGTCCATTCGGTTACATCTGCACACTCTCTGAGCTACAAATGATTAGATGAATACATGAATTCAAACTGAGAAGTTGATAACCCAATGTAGTTCACCCGTGAAGATTAACACAATCAATGTGTGTGTGTGTGTGTGTGTGTGTGTGTGTGTGTGTGTGTGTGCGTGCGTGCGTGCGTGCGTGCGTGCGTGCGTGCGTGCTCGCGCATTGGTTGAGAATTGTTTTAAAAATCAAGAAAATCGTTTAATATAATATACAGTAGGTTTTTAATCGAACATGTTTAACTCATATCTCTGGGGGTCCCTGAAAATAATTTGGGTGGTCCTTTGAGCATCACTACTCATATAGCAACATACGTATATTTTCAGTAAACTGGTTTAGAAGAGATTTGTAGAATGTGCCTTATTAGGTCTTAACAGGTTAAACAGATTCAAATGTCTATCCAGGCGGGGATGAAATTCCGCTGCGCCAAGACTAACGTAATCACGTGTAACTCCTCCTCACGTCTCTTTCTCAGAATTCACTAAGAACTTTGGTGTGAAAGCCGTGATGAAATCCTCGGTCCTGCTTACCTGGGAAGTGCCGGAAATGTACAAATCTGAAGTGCCTTTCAAGGTGAGTGCAACCCGAGATGGAAAATGGATAATACAAATAATAATAATAGGATCTCAAGGATTCCCAGGGGTGCCCCTATTTTATAAATTGGCTTTAACCCAATTTTGCTAAATCTTGTAGAAATCAGAAAGAAATTGGAATGATTTTTGGAAAATCTTAAATCTACTCTTATGGTGGACCCTGGCAAATGTGGGGTTCTGTGACCAAAATAGAGACTTGTAGATATTATTTTTGGGGGTGCTTGACGTGAAAATGTTTGAGACCGAAAGCTGGGATATTACAGAACTCTGCTGTGGCTCTCTGCACTTGTTTATATATAATTTGATGTGTTACATAAGTGTACTAACCATTTATTAACGGAAAAACTATAGTCCAAGGTTACATACAGACATTATTAATGACTACTGTGATTATGCCCCACAGAGGCAACGAGTGGCGCCTCGGAAACAAGGAAGTGGAATATATATTCGGGTAGAGCATCGTCTATTTCTCGCTTCAAATGTTTTCAAAAACATTCTTGAAAGCGTGTCGTTTAGTTAAAAGACATTGCGTGTTAGTTTACATGGCTGTCATGTTGGGTACAGGGAAGGCGTATATCATATCTCTGCTGTCGGGAGGAAACCTCATAACTCCAAAATGTTCATTTTTCAGGAAATGAAAAATATACATTTTTCAGGAAATTAAGAAAACCTTATATTTTTAAAACAAAGCATCAAACTTGGTGTTGTAACTTTATATATTGTCAATTACTTCCATGAGAGGGGGAGAGGTGGTGGAGTTAGTTGCTTTAGCAGACATTTTGGGTCCAATGGAGTTAAGAGGTTTTCTCCAAAGCACTTTTTACTACTTTCCATTGGTTCAATAACAACGAAACAGCACACAGACGTAAAGGGTGTTCAATAGCACTGATCTAATCTAAAACCTCAAAAATGGATTTATGAGGTTTCCTCCCGACAGCAACGAATCCAAAGCAGCCCAGTGGCTGCAGCCAGGTGCTCCGAGCCTTTGATTAGCCATCGCTCTGTTATAGAGCGGAGCGGCCATTATCCAGAAATAACACACCGCTGAATTTGGCAATTGACCAATCAGAATCAAGCATTCAACCAAGCCGTGTAATAAATATATATAGGCTATATATATATATAGGCTACCCTTGTGTGACCTGTCCCTAAACTATCTGGGTAGAAATTAACAGTATGGATAAAGACACAATACACAATTACATGAACAGAATTTACAGTATTGTGATGGACAAAAAAAATGCCTTTTTGTGAGTGAAAGTCAGTAGACTACTACTAAGCAAACCCTAAAATGCATAAAGCAGTGTTATTTTTGTCGACTAAAACTAAGACGAAGAATGTTCGTCTTTTTTCACTGGCGAAAACTAAATGGAAACTAAATGAAAACTAAGCTATGATGACTAAAACTAAGACTAAATATATTGACAATTTCGTCAATAAAAACTAGACTAAAATGTTAGGAAGGGACTAGTGGACAAGAGATCCAGTATAAATAAAAGTCATTTTACACTTGGTTGCATGAAAATAGCCGATCTGCTATTTTCAGCAAGTGTAAAATCTGCATTACGACGGAATCATGGCCCGCCAAAATACATTTCAGCCGACTAAACCAACTGCAGATTTAGTCAACTAAAATCTTATGATATTTTGTCGACTAGAACTAGACTAACACTAACACATTCCAGGTGACTAAAATGTGACTAAAAAAAGTTTCACTCCAAAGACTATGACTAAACTAAAATAGAAATTTGCTGCCAAAAACAACTCCAAGACCAACCTTCATCAAATGATGTCTTTTAGCTCCTCTGACAGCTTCACGTCGCCCTGATTCCACTTTTTCCTTTGACACTGTGTGGTGTAGAAAAATGACACACAGCTTGACATCACGCAGAGTAAATTTAGAGCTGCCCCCGATTCAGGATTTCCACGGTGGAATTGGAATCGGAGGCATATTAAATTAACACATGTTGAGCATTTAAAATCAATAAATCCCGACCGCATATGACGGCACACAGCTTAATTCAATTGCTGACAATGTGTTAGATAAGCGGGTTTAGAGTGCGTGTGTGTGCGCGCGCGCGCGCGTGTGTGTGTGTGTGTGTGTGTGTGTGTGTGTGTGTGTGTGTGTGTGTCACCATAGAGTTCTGTAAGCCAGCATGATATCAAATGACTCACCATGACTGTAAAGGAGGTCAGAACAGAAGATGCTTCCACAGTGGGTGCATTTTATAGGTCACCCCCCTGATGGTTTTTTAAGTTTAACACATGTGTGTTGCGTGCGTGCAGATCCTGTACAACCACCAGAGTGTGGAGGTGGCGGGCGACCAGAAGAGGGCGCTCATCGGTGGCCTGCAGCCCGACACGGACTACTCGTTCGTGCTGATGAGCCGCGGGAGCAGCGCGGGCGGCCTGCAGCAGCAGGTGTCTGCCCGCACCGCGCCGGACCTGATGCGCGGCGGCAGGCCTCTTGTCCACCAGACCACCGCCACGCAGCAAAGCGCCGACGACGACGATGACGACGACGGGGGCACCAGGGTCACTCTGGCACTGCCCAGGGTCACCGCCGGCGGCAGCGAGCGAGTCAGGTCAGGGAGCTAGGGCGGGCGCCGCCCAGTGTTGATTTTGTCGACTGACAGTACGTTCTAACACCTTGAGGGCCCGGGGTTATTTAATCCATTCATAAAATGTGCCCATCGTTTATAGCGCCTGGACCACTTTTACCGACTGACCGGATGTTGTTGTGAATGTGTGTGTAGCAGCTAACAATAGCCACAACACTATCGATGCGATCGACAACAACGGGAGGTAAGAAAGAATCTAACGAGACAGCGGGGGCCCGTCAAACACAGGATGTTTTTTCATAATTAGACGGGATGATTTAGATCGCATGACGATGACGTGTCACTGTTGTGCAACACCGAGGATTGCGCAACAAGCGCTTCTAGGCTGTGGAGCGTTGCGGCCGGTATTGATATCACTAATTTGACGGAGATTAATCAATCTCTGTCTAGGGGCACATGACCGTACTAAGTACATGTCATGGGCCCTTAAACTGTTAACAGCGGGTGAGCATCGGCCGACACATCGCCCAATCACCCGTCATCGCCCGAAAAGATTAATTGTTTTTATCTTTTCGGGCGACGTTGCTCCGCCCACTTATCGCCGGTAGTCGCCGTGTTAGTCTAAAACTAGACTAACACTAAAACATTCCAGGTGACTAAAATGTGACTAAGACTAAATGAAAACTATTCAAAAGACTATGACTAAAACTAAAATCAAAATGTGTTGTCAATAACAATACTGGCGCCGCCGCAACAATCGGCTGTTTTCATTGTGGTAGTTAGTTCAACGTATTGATTAATCGAATTGTCGAGAAGCTCTTTTTTAAGGCATTTAAAACCGGGAACACGTCTGTGTCATGCTTTATTTGACTTATATGAGCTCATAGATCACCAATGTCTGACCTCAATATCGCTAGAGGGTGCTATTCCACGGGGTTTGTGTATTTTTTTAATTTGTATTATAATCCACATAGGGGGATCTTAGATCGCCTCATATAAGAACTGTGTTTGAAAAATCTAATCATCCCATAGGTTTCGATCATATGGATATGAAGAATCTGACTGCGAGAAAATGCTTATGTTACTGCTGCCGAATTTTCGCTAGAAACAGACTATCAAATATGACTGACTGACTATTGTAAACGATACAGAAACACCTCCCCGACGATATCGGCGAGACAGTTCCATATAGACCCCAATTCTTATATGAGCCGATTTTAAGATGACCCAATGTTGACAATGATGACCGCAAACCAGGGGGTGAGTGAGTGACGTCAGGACGTCGTCACTATTGGTTGGCTATTCAAAAATAGCAGATGCATGAAAAGGTTGGGAACCACTAATTTAGGCAGATGCTATAGGTTTGAATTTGACCTAAAGTGAAAGCAAACAATTTTCCCTAACTGTCATTTGTACCCTGCCAGGGACCATGTCCTCGCAAAGTGCTCACAAAAGAGCATTGTTTGATGAATGCAATGGTCAGACCTATCAACCGTTAATGTACTCAAATGTGCTGTCTTCTGTGCTATCAGCACTATAGTCTCGCATTGCAATTTTCAAATGTTTCCGTCATACAGTCTGGAGCAACGGAAGCTCTATCATCATGAGTAAGCGATAACGTGGAAGTGAAGCCTCCTCCCCACTTCCGTTTCGTCTTTACAGTCGCACAAATGTATCCTAATTATATAAATAGAAATCATCTAAAGCAGGGGTTCTCAACGGTTTTGGCCGGGGACCCCCGGAAATGCTTTGGCAATATCTCGGGACCCCCGCCCCGCCCCCTCCCGACCCCCAATATAAATTGACTGCTACAATATAACCTTAATAATAGAGACAATACACCATAAATAAATACTGAAACCAGATATAATCATTAGGGAAGGTCAGGTGTATGCATGTACTATGTGTACTATATGTAAACTCTTCATTAACACTTTCCAGGCATTCAGTTGCAAAAAAAAAACAACTAATTAAAAACTAATTTGGGGACCCCCCAAAATAATTTGGCGACCCCCCGAGGGGTCCTGATCTAAAGTATATACATAGCTTGCTGCTATAGCAGAAATGCAGCTTCCTTACTCTGATTTCGGGAGGTGTAGTTCCAGACTCTATATAGCATTGGGAGATTGTGGAATAGTTGTCTGCAAGACTATATCAGCACGAATATCTTAGCTGAAACACATACCACAAACATGGACTTCTCATGGTTGTTGTGATACCGGTTCAGTGTCAGCTTCGCCTCAGTGGTTAAACTCCCTGAATTATCTATCTATCTAATATTCTAATAGTATCCAACATAATGAGAGAGAGAGAGAGAGAGAGAGAGAGAGAGAAGAATATTAACAGGAATACATTTTTGTTTTGTTTATGTTTTTACACCGTACACATAAAGACAGTTAACGTCAAGTGTTGTGGTGGGACATTCTCATTCGTTCTCTTCTATGGCATCCAAATTTCCTATATAATATAATAGGCTACTTTTTTTTGTTTTTCAGGTGGTACTATATAGTTGTGGTGCCTGTCAGCTCAGCCAACCTACAGAGATGGAGCAGTCCTGAGGACATGGACGTGCATGAGGTGAGTGGAGAGATCAGGGCTGGTAAACTCACATATCAAAATAGTACAATATTGTACTATTAGTTCACTAAAAACGCCGGGACAACGCTCCACACGTCCCAAACTCTTCTCCCTTCTGGCTCCAAAACTATGGAATGCACTTCCCATTACAATCAGAACTGCAGCCTCACTCCAAATCTTCCGCCATAGTCTGAAAACCCACCTCTTCAGACTCCATCATGGCCCGTAGCACTTGCCATAGCCATGACATTTTTATGTAGACTTAGATAGTTTTTTTATGTAGACTTATAGCATTTTTATGTAGACATAGCACTATAAAGTATACATGTATAGTTCCATTATGTAGATATTCTACTATTACGTTCTTAGCTTGCGTATGATTTTTTGTATGTATGTGATGTATGCCATGCTTTTTGTTCTTGCTTAATGTAAATCGCTCTGGATTAAGAGCGTCTGCTAAATGCCTAAATTGTAAATTGTAATATCGGCCCAATCGAAATACACATGGTATTGTGACATCTCAATATCATCCCTCCCCTAACCCCTCCCACCAACAGCTGTGTGTGCGGCTTTAGTTCAGGTGGATCACCACCCACCTGAAAACATGGCATAACATAACACTTTCTGTACACATAAAAAAAATCATTCCCATAGTATAATCATAGTACCTGATGATCATGTTTTGGGGGGAGGGGGGAATCACGGCACTTATGCAAACGCATAAAGAATGCAACATGGTCTTTAACCCATTCTGGACGGGAACCACTTTTGGTGTTTTAAGCATTATGCTATACTTTAGCTATTGAAAAATAGCATATCTACGGTGCCGCGCTATGAGCTTGTAGATATGCTATTTCAGAAATATCGGGAAAATGTGGCGCAAATCTTTGAATAGATATTATTTCAGAGCAAACATTTTGAACTCAAATCTTTGCTTCTGGAAGGTCCCTGGAACAACATATTTTCAGATGTGGGTCGGTGGCCAATTACATGGGGGTCCTTGACATGAAAATGTTTGAGAACGACTAACATGAGGTTTTTCAGAAAACTGTCAGGATTTAGAAGACATTCGTAGAATCGTCCTCAGGTCTAAATGGTCTCTAACTATCCTGCTATGCCAGCTCCTGGATGCTGACGACAGCAGCAGCAGCAGCAGCGCACACAGACAGAGGAGACAGAGCCAGGACTCTCTGCAGCCCTACGTCGCTGCCAAGATGGACGCGCTGCCCGAGACCTTCACCCTAGGCGACCAGAGGACCTACCACGGCTTCTACAACAAGCCCCTCCGAGGCCTGCAGGAGTACCGCTGCTTCACGCTGGCACAGCTCAAAGACCACGAGGCGGTGAGTTGTACTCTTTCACAGCGGCGTTGCTTTCGCCCGACTAAAGGCCATATGACGAAAAATGTTCATCGACTAGCGTTTTTCACTGAGGAACACTAAATTACAACAAAATAAATGTGACCAGATTTGACTGAGAGCCTGCCATCACGCAAACTCCAGCTTTTTACCAGAGGAGAAAAACTTTTTTTAGACAAAAAAAACTTGATTAAAATGTATAGTGGCGAAGAGATCCAGTAGAACAAAAAATGGATGCTTGGTTGCAAAATAGCCGATCTACAAGCTCACAACGTGTCACGCTGTGACGCGTTGTGAGCTTGTGGATCGGCTATTTTCAGCAAGCGTAAAATCAGTCATTACGACTCCAATCAAGACTGGCTGGATTTCAGATGACTAAAATGTGACTACAACTAAATTAAATTGTATTCAAATGACTATGACTAAAACAAAACAAAAATCAAATCAACACTGTTTCATAGTGGTGGAAAATAATCAGTTTCTTTACTGAAGTAAACTATCATTACTGCAATAGATAGAAATACTAAGTAAGTAAACGTTCAGAATACTTGAGTAAAAGTACAACAGTATTGCCATCAGAAAATGTACTAAAAGTACAACAACGTAAACATACTCATTATGCTTGAAATGTCCCATTTCGAATGTATACAATTCATCTTTTGAAAATACCAGATCTACAAGCTCACAATGTGTCGCATTGCGACTTTTACTTGTAACAGAGAATTTTTACATTGTGATATTGTTACATTTAAAGGTCCTTGCAGACTGAATGCGTTTAAACGCTGCTAAAAATCCGAAAAACACAGTAGTGTGCAGGGACCTTTGACTTGAGTAAAACAATTTACAATTTAGGCATTTAGCAGACGCTCTTAATCCAGAGCGACTTACATTAAGCAAAAACAAAAAGCATGGCATACATCACATGTATAAAAAGTAGTTATCATGAATCATGCGTAAACTAAGAACGTAACAGTGGAGTATCTATGTAAACTATACATACTATACTATATAATATATTATACATGTGTACTATAAAGTGCTATGACTACATAAAGTGCAATTCTAGAGCTGTCTACATAACAAGCTATAAGTCTGTTTAAAATACTATCTAAGTCTACATAATGTGCTATCTAAGGGGCTAGGCTAGGGCAAGTGCTACGGGCCATGGTGGAGTCTGAAGAGGTGGGTTTTTAGACTACGGCGGAAGATTGGGAGTGAGGCTGCAGTTCTGACTGCAATGGGAAGTGCATTCCATAGTTTTGGAGCCAGAAGGGAGAAGAGTTTGGGACGTGTGGAGCGTTGTCCCGGCGTTTTTAGTGAAGGTACCTCCAGCTTCCCTGCGTTGGCTGATCTGAGTGAGCGGGAGGGTTTGTAGGGTACGATCATACTTGTGAGATATGGGGGGGCCATGCCTTTGGTTGCTTTGAATGCCAGCATCAGAGTTTTGTATTCTGTGCGGGCAGCGACCGGGAGCCAATAGAGCGAGCGGAGAAGGGGGGAGACGTGTGAGAATTTTGGCTGGTTGAAGACCAAGCGTGCTGCGGCATTTTGGATCAGTTGGAGGGGCTTAAGTGCACATGCCGGTAGGCCAGTAAGGAGGGAGTTGCAATAGTCAAGTTTTGACAAGACTGTTGTCTGGATTAGGAGCTGGGCTGACTCCTGGGTGAGGAACGGTCTAATTCGTTGTATGTTGTAGAGTGTAAACCTACAGGATCTAGTGACAGCTGTGATGTGTGTTTTGAACGAGAGCTGACTGTCCAGGACAACACCAAGGTTCCTGGCTGTCGGGACAGACTTTACCAGGGCGTTGTCTACGGAGATAGTTAGCTCCCGCATAGGGCAGGACTTAGCTGGGAAGAACAGAAAACAGAAAACATCCGAATACTTCCACCAATGTGTCTGCCCTCCACTCATCTCTCTAGATGTCTGTACTGGTACTTATCAGAATGCAGCAGACATTCAGTCTGCAAACATGGCAGCTGTCTGGGCTCTTAGAGAGAAGCGGTGGATGGATATTCAGAGGGATAATTAGATATTCTCGCAGGGGTGGAAACTCCGGATGATAGTCGATCGATGGGAGTGATGATATCTACTAGAAACAAGCTGCAAAGAGCGCGACATCTCTGCCTACAATCGACGGCGACAGCTATAGAGCGTCACAGTCCCGCCCCCTTTCATGACGACGCCAGGCCCAGGAAATAGTTCCCAATGCATTTTTCCCATAGACATTTCGAAACATATTTATTTAAAGACCTTATAAGCGTCGTACGAAGCCAACTCTTGTCGTGACAAATCATGACAACAAACACAATATTTTGGACCAAACAAATAATTACAAAGAAGAAAAACAACAAAAAAAGTGTTGTAACCTGCCGTTGTTTTCTACTTTCTAATTCTTTGTTTGGCCCAAAACATTGTGTTCATTGTCATGATTTGTCGCGACAAGAGTTGGCTTTGTCCTCGACGTAAACGTCTTTAAATAAATACTTTTTGAAAAGTCTATGAGGAAAATGAACAGCGATTTATTTTCCGGGTCTCTCAAGGGGGCGGGACTGCGACGCTCTATACTATAGGCAGTGGTGCAAAGGTGCAAGACATAGGGCCCTATCTTGTGCCACCCCAATTATCCCTAAACTTATTTGCCATTTTCTTTTGCTATTTTTAAAAACATTTTAAAATAGTTCAACTAGCCGATCTATTTGTGCAAGGAGTTGCTCACAGTCACATGATGGGAAGCGACTGGACATATATTATAGGTAGGCCTATTATGCGATATATACTGTATATATTGTGTCATGGACACTGCGCACATGAAGGGTGGGGGAGAGAGAGAGAGAGAGAGAGAGAGAGAGAGAGAGAGAGAGAGAGAGAGAGAGAGAGAGAGAGAGAGAGAGAGAGAGAGAGAGAGAGAGAGAGAGAGAGAGCTGTATGCTGGTGGTTACTGCAGGTTATTTATTTATAAAACAAATTGTACTCATCTTTGTGTTCTGTTTCACATTATTGCTGAGTGACCGTGTGACGCACACAGGGAACAGAGAAAATCCATCGCGGGGAAAATAAACTCCTCCATCGGTATAGAGTGTCGCAGTCCCGCCCCCTTTCATGACGACGCCAGGCCCAGGAAATAGTTCCGAATGCATTTTTCCCATAGACATTTCCAAACTTATTTATTTAAAGATCTTATAAGCGATCTACAAAGCCAACTCTTGTCGTGACAAATCATGACAACAAACACAATATTTTGGACCAAACAAATAATTACAAAGAAGAAAAACCAAAAAAAATGTGTTTGTTGTCATGATTTGTCCGCGGCGTAAACGTCTTTAAATAAATACTTTCCGAAAAGTCTATGAGGAAAATAAACGGGGATTTATTTTCCGGGTCTCTCGAGGGGGCGGGTCTGCGACGCTCTATATCACAGACACACACTTCTCACAGAGTCGATTACTAATGAATGACAGGTGCAGGCGCGCGCCTGTGCCTGCGGAGTGCGCTCATGCATGCGCTTTGCTTTGGGAGCATGCCTGTGCATTGTCCAGCGCAGTAGGGAACGCTCTCCTCAGACGTTTATATTTTGCTAAAGTGTATAAGCTCTGTGTCTGGTGAATTGCGGGAGGATGCGGGATTCGCGGTGGCCCGCTGGTTTTGTCTTGACCGCCCGCACCCGCCCACAGGTATTGTCTATTGTGAGCTTGTAGATTGGCTATTTGAACTAAACTCAGCAACAACAGTTCGGAAACTTAACTTTGGTCCATTATTTCTCCACTTGAATAATACCAATCGGTATTGTATTTTATGTCATTTTAATCGTTGATTGACGATTTTTACAACAAGGTATAGATTGTAAGGATCGGGCGTTCGTGGAATCATTAGCGCCTCACAGCTAAACGTGTGGGTATCGCCTCCAAAATTCAAAGTCATACGATTAGTGACACACGTTACCGCAGTGAAATTTGTTCTCCACATTTGACCCATCTCTTGGAGTGGTGAGCCGGGGATCGAACCCCCAACCTCCCAGTTTCAGGGCAGACACTCTAACCACAAGGCCACTGTCTGGTGGTGGCCACCTTGTGGTTGGTATTAAACCCTTGTAAAAATCTACACTGGCCACCTGGATGGCGTGGCGTGGCGCTCGAGTGAGACCGGCCGAAGGCCGGTCGAATTCTAGTTATTATTTTATTATGTATTTTCCTTGTGTTGCCCTCTTGCAGGAGCGTGCGTTTGCGGCCAGTCCGTACTCGGACCTCATCGTGGTGAAGCTGCACGGCGGCGCGGTGGTGTCGCGCCACGCCGAGGAGCCCGAGATGCTGTGGGTGATGGGCCCCGTGCTGGCCGTGGTGCTCATCATCATCAGCGTCATCTCCATCCTGCTCTTCAAGAGGTGGGTGGATTCAAAACCCCCTTTTGGTGTTTTAAGGGTTATGTTATGGTTTAGCTGTTGAAAAAATAGCAGATCTACAAGCTTGTAGCGCGGCACCGAGTGCCGCGCTACGAGCTTGTAGATCTGCTATTTTTTTTTAAATCGTGAAAAAATGTGGCGCAAATCTTTGAATAGCCTATTATATTCTTTCAGAGCGAATGTTTTTTTAACTTTTCAACATACAGGCGTATGCACACTTGCACAGGCTCAACTTATGTAACTTAAATAGAACTTTATGTAGACTCAGGGCTCCAATTTTGTCTCCGACTTTACCCGCAGCACGGCCCGCAATTCAGCCGCTGCCCGAGAATTACGAATATAGGAGCTTTCTCTGTCCCTTAATGGTATTTTCGTCCAGCATCACCCGCTAACTCACGTTGGATATACAGTAAATGCCATGATGAGGGAATTAACCACCCCGGAGCGCAAGAGCACATTTGGGGTTTAAGGTAAAGCATTTACAATTTAACTATATTATTTCTCTAATAGTCACTATTGCAGTGAGAAATAATATAGTATTTACTAATTACTATGGCCGCCGTGCCAACTGAACTGCTGAATGCTGCTGCAATTTAATGTTAGATATTAGATTCTGACGGGGAGGGATCTATGATGAATGATGACGATACAACACCGGGGTCGCCGAGCCCAACTGCGCTGCGAAAACGCGCGTGCACGAGGCACATGCACGCAAATTTTTGCGCGCGCTAAATGTGCGCGCACATTTTGGACTCAAATTGCGCACAGATTTGAGTCCAAATCTGTGCTCCCCCACCTGGAAACAAAGTTAGGCGCCCCTGACACACACACACACACACACACACACACACACACACACACACACACACACACACACACACACACACACACACACACACACACACACACACACACACACACACACACACACACACACACACACACACACACACACACACACACACACACACACACACACACACACACACACTCAAAAATAAATTACAGACATACTCGAAAGAATTATAAGTACAGTCCACCAAGGACGATGAGAAAGTGGAGAGTTAGTTTGTCAGAGTCGGGCCCGGGGGCATTATCCTTCAGCTGGAAACAGAAGTTCTGGTTGGCACATGCTGTAGGCTGCAGCCTGGCAGCTATAGCTGGCATATGGTCAGACAGTCAGCCACCCCACCGCTCTGTTTGACCACGATAACACCGGGCAGTGGTGCTGCTAAGGTTACTCACTACATTTACTTAATTACTGTACTTAACCTCAGGGCTCTATGCTATAGTGTCTTTTCTGTTTTCTGTTATTGTGAGTAAAGCTTGACATTGCAAAGCGTCGCAGCACAATATACGGTTGCTGGGTTTTAAGGGTGCGGTGAAATGAAAAATACCTTTTGTTTTTTTCTCACAATTTTAGAGCATACTTTGTTTGAGTATTTCCACATGGTGCCATTCATCATTATACTCCAAGAAAATGAAACCACTGTGTATTGGGGCAGCTCACTGCATGGCATGATGGGAGAGAGTCTGGGTACCCCCACGGCTACACTCACACATGCACGCACGCACACATACGCACACATACGCTCGGCTGAGCGGGTCTATCCTCAGGCACACATGTGACTGGGTTGGTGGCATCCATCCATCTGTCTCACTCCACTGACCAATGATGCCAGCTGCTGGCTGGCTGGCTGGCTGGCTGGCTGCCTGCCTGCCTGCCTGCCTGCCTGCCTGCCTGCCTGCCTGCCTGTTCATCTCAACTCGTTTGTTTAGGCTTCACTCACATCTGCACAACAGATTGTTGTATAGCTGATGCATGAGATGTGTTGACTGATGCAATCAGATCCAATCAAATCCAGAAAATCCAATACACCTACTGTACAATGGATTTTTTTTTAATTTATTTTTTACTGGACCTCACATGTCTTAGGAATGGGTGGACCAAAGGAGAAGTTCCCAACTTCATTTCTCTTTTTTTTAGGAATATTTAAAAAATAATAATATGCACGTTTTTCACCGATTTGCCCCCCCCCCCCCCCCCCCCCAAGATAGCCCCCCCCCCCCATGAAATCTATTTTTTTGTTTTTTTGTGAAAAGTCATGATGAAATATTACAGAAGAGTACCTCAAGTTGCCATGTATTGCTGTACTGCAATACATTTTGATGAGAGATATTTTATTAAAAATATGTTTAGTGTTCTAGGGTTAATGAGGATAAAGAACACCCTCGAGTGCAATACTGGTGTGCGAGTAGGGTAATCAAATTGTCAGCAACGTCCCTGTATGTGTACGATGATAAGAGCGCCCCTCACTTCACACGGGTGTGATTCTTTTTTAACCCATTTCGGGCGGGAACCCCTTTTGGTGTTTCTAGCATTATGTTATACTTTAGCTATTGAAAAATAGCAGATCTACAAGCTCATAGCGCCGGCACCGAGTGCGGCGCTATGAACTTGTAGATCTGCTATTTTTGAAAAATCGTGAAAATGTGCCTCAAATCTTGGAATATATATTCTTTCAGAGTTTCAGTTTTTAACTCAAATCTTTGCTTCTGGAGGGGTCCCTGGAACAACATATTTTCAGATGGGGGTCGGCGGCATATTACATAATCATTTTTGGGGTCCTTGACATGAAATATTGAGAACCACTGATATATAGAAACATGAGGTTTTTCAGAAAAAAAACATTTTTTTAATTTCGACGTCAGGCTTAAAATGGGTTAAATGTACTGGAGCTTCAGAGTGTATACAGGTACCTTTACCTAAGCGGTGCATCTAAGTCGGTGGTTCCCAGCATTTTTTAAAGAGAGATTTTATGTCTCCCCAAACTAGCACAACGCTCGTGCTGCGTTTTGAGCTTGTAGATCTGCTATTTTCACTACTACTTATGTTTTCTAATTTATAGAATTTATTGTATTTGTCTTTGATTACTTCATGAAATTACTGAAAGTCATTTATTTTTTAAATGTGAATTTTCTTTGAAATAATAATGAAAAACTAAAATGTAGGAAACAACAAAGAAAGGGACCCATACAAATGTGTCCGCGACCCACAAGAAAAGTCACGCTGTGATTAACCAGTAGTCACTTGAGTGGCAGCGAGAGACATGGAGGAATCGCATGAGTCACTTGGGCAGTATAGTCTCGCGTTACCAGACTGTTGCCTCTCGCAATTTCCAAAAGCTTTCATCTTACAGTCTGGAGCAACGGAAGAGCTGTCATGAGTAAACTATAAAGCGAAGTGGAGCCTCCTCGCCACTTCCGTTTTGTCTTTACAGTCGCGCACATTTATCCTAATATAAATAGAAATCATCTAAGCATATAGCTTGTTGCTTAGAAAATAAAATAAAAAATAAGCTCTAAAGATATTTTAAAATATATTTTCGTGAACGGAAATGGCAGCTTCCCTTACTCTGATTTCGGGAGCTGTAGTTTCCAGACTCTATATATATAGCATTCGGAGATTGTGGAATAGTTGTCTGGCCGAGACGCAGCGTGCCTTCTGTAAATGCCTTCAGCACTTCCGCTTGACTTCCTGCCTTCAATGGAGACACGTTGCTCCAATGAACTGCATCTATTTTTTTTTATATGTTATATGTGTGAAATGGTGGTGAACACACTGTAACTCAATCCTTCCTGTCTCTCTCCTCATGGTGTCCTGTTTCCTGTGCTTTCCTGTGGACGCAGCAACCAGGACAGGTTAGTACTTCCTGCATGAAACCCTGTATCTTCATTTCAGCATTGGTCTTTGTTTTTGTTTTTTTTAGATGGAATGCCATGATACCCCCTCCCCTAAAACATGATCAACAGTCCATCACCATCACTATGATTATACTAGGAGTCACTAATGTGGTGTATTTCGATTGGGCCTTTTGACTCAATTAAAGGCTTTCAGCTTTCAGGAAGAAACCAAAAATTCACAGGGAAGACATATTTAATATTATAACCACACCTGGGGGTCTATTAGAGCTGATGTTAACTCCATAGACACATCTACAAGCACGTGCCACATCTTGTGACGCAGGTATTTATTTTCTGTGTGCGTGAGTATTGTGTGTGTGTGTGCTTGCGTGCATGCATGCGTGTGTGTGTGTGTGCGAGAGAGAGAGTGTGCATGCGTGGGTGCGTGTACGTGCGTATGTGTACAGTATTGGATCCGGTATGGTTTCTGTCTTGTGGATGTGTCCTCATTGCATGTCATGCCGTCTCCAGGAAGCGAGCGTCTCCGTCAGCTACAGACCAACACTGTGTTTGTCTTATGTCTCCAGGAAGCGAGCGTCTCCGTCAGCTACACAGACCAACACTGTGTTGTCTTATGGTCTCCAGGAAGCGAGCGTCTCCATCAGCTACAGACCAACACTGTGTTGTCTTATGTCTCCAGGAAGCGAGCGTCTCCGTCGGCTAAAGACCAACAGTGCTCGTCCGGCATGAAGGAAGCCCTGCTGGAGCATGCCTCTGACCCTGTGGAGCTGAGACGCATCCACTACCACACACAAGGTATGCGCGCACGCACGCACAAAGGCACGCATGCACGCACGAAGGCACACACACACCGGTTCCAAGCAACACGGAAGGGTGGGATCTTTTTCCTTATTTACAAACATCAGATCTAAGGTATATTATTATTATTTATTTATTTTGACCAGAAAAAACGTTTTTTTGCATCGTGACTATGACGAGCTGTGCGACCGCAATTTTTTCTTTTTATTCCTATTCTTTTTTGTCTCCCGTGGTCAGCACCTCGCCACTATTGGTGTGCGCTCCTACCCTTTTCTTTGCGCAAATCAACAAGGAGTAGGCTACTGTACAAGTGTACATTGCAGAACAAAAAAACAAAATCATCGTTTTTTTATCAATAAAACCTACTGACGTGTATACCTACTGTATACATGTCCTTAGCACCCCATACGTCCTTAGCAAACATTGTGTTAACCCATTTAGACCTGACGTCGAAATAAAATAAAAAACGTCTTCTAAATCCTGACAGTTTTCTGAAAATATATCAGAAATATATATATATATATGACAGTTTCTATATCAGTGGTTCGCAATATTTCATGTCGAGGACCCCCAGAATTATCTGTATTTGGCCGCCGACCCCCATCTGAAAATATGTTATTCCAGGAACCCCTCAAAGATTTGAGTTAAAAACGTTAAAAAGTTAAAAAGTTAAAAAATAATATATATTCAAAGATTTGCACTACATTTTCTTCTATCAGCTTGTAGATCTGCTATTTTTCCGTCTGACCTGAACCTGAACCTGTTGGTGGGACAGATAGAGAACGTTGATCTTCTCCTGATTTGTCTCTCTCTCAAAAAGCCATTTTAGTGTCAGAGCGTTAGGACAATTGTTTGGCTAAAGAATCGTACCCAAGGCAGGGTTCATAATGTTCACTGGGAATGAACACCTAATTCCAATTTAACCCATTCTAGAAGGGAACCCCTTTTGGTGTTTAAAGCATTATGTTATACTTTAGCTATTGGAAAAAGAGCAGATCTACAAGCTCATAGCGAGGCAGCCGAGTGCCGCGCTACGAGCTTGTAGATCTGCTATTTTTTTTAAAAACTGTGAAACTGTGGCTGGCGCAAATCTTTTAATATATTTTCTTTCAAAGCAAACGTTTTTAACTCAAAGCCTTGCTTCTGGGGGGTCATACTGGAAAAACATATTTTCAGATAGTGGCCAAATACATTGGGGGTCTTGACATACAAATGTTTGAGAACCCACTGACGTAGAAAGATGTTTTTTTTTTTTTTTAAACTGTCAGGATTTAGAAGACATTTGTAGAATCGTCCTCAGGTCTAAATGGGTTTCCGGTCTCCTAAAGAGTTGCAGCCATGCACCTACATCACGCAGACACATAGGGGAAGTAGACCGGAGAGATGGCGTGTCTCGCTCTCCCATTTGTTTCGGGTTTTAGAGATACAGACAGATTGCATATGGGTAAAGTTTAGTTTAGTGCACTAGTGTGGCCAAAGGTTGAATGCAGAAATCAGAGATACCGATAATTGTACTGTGGGACTGTTTCATTGCACATCAAGGTAATTATCCTCAGCTCAAGTGGAGAGCAACATGAGAGCTCTTTTCATCTCTCCCTCTCTCTCTCTCTCTCTCTCTCT